>NC_092104.1:51411233-51711233 GCF_045679555.1 Salvelinus alpinus | reverse complement strand
CTGAAACTCAAGCATACATTTAAAGTAATTACCATGTCAGAGATCAAGGCTGGTCTGACACCACTTTTTCAATTACTCAGAAAGGTTGTTAAAATGCAAATTCAACTCAATGGCTAAACCCCCCCCCCCCCCCCCCCCGAGAGGGATGTTGTTTCTAACGTTTCCTTATCTCGTCTTTAAGGGTGAGGGCTGCATACTAGAGGAATTGACTGTGCTATTCCTCTTTACCCTGTATGAAAGCTGGCTGAGCTTCAGAATCTTGTAATTACAAGGCTGGCACTGGGAATGTCGTTCCCCACACAATTCAGTGAAGATTCCGGAGTCTGCCCTTTTTGTGGAGAAGGAGCCATCTGACATGTATTGTATAAAATGATATAATGTTATTCTTAAAGATGAATGCTGTATTCTTATAATTGACCTTTTTGTCCATAACCGGCACAGCTCTCTCTGTTAATTTAAAAGTTTGTTTTCAATGTTCTAGTATTTGATTTATTTGGAGGATATCTTGTAATGTCTATGAATTATGCAGCTTTCTCTATGTCTCTTGGCAATTTATATTACGTAATGATGTTATTTTGCCTTTGAGTGCTTACTCAGACATGCTGTACAAGTTAGTCAGTGCTATTTCTCCAGCCTTGACACCCAGGTATTTGACTCCACAACAAGATGCCCTCAGATATTGCCACCACAGTGGCACCGCAGTGACAGTGACATCATCACTAGTGGACAGATCCTGGAAAGGTTCACTGGCAGGGCTAATCAGGGCTACTGTATATCGTGGCAGGAGAAAGCCAACTTGGAATCAAGCAGGGAGACGGGGGAGGCGGGAGAGGGAGGAACGCAACGCTGACTGGAGCAGGGAATGCTCTGAGGCCATGCCATAGGGGCCAATCCCGTGGGGCCCACCCTGAATCCAATGGCAGCTATCCTCACCACTCTGGGGGGAATGCCAGATAGCTGGGTCCTGGAGACTCTACAAGCCTTGTACAATGAATGGCTGTATATTAGCTCTTCCTTCTCCCCCTCTGTCTCACCAGTCACCACAGCCTCGCTATGAAGGGCATGACGGGGGTAGTATAACTCTCAGGGAGTTCTTGTGTCATGTGGAAGAGTGCAGCAGGATGTAAGGAATGTGTCCCCTCAATAGGGAGTTTAGAAGGGTTTTCTTTACAGTTTAGAAAGTAAAGGTTTGGTCAACACTTTCTATGAGCCTCCTGTGTGTAATGCATTGATATTGTCTTCTATCACAGAGATGATCCTCCTTTAATCAGAGCGAATGACAGCATATGCACAACGCTGCATGTCCTTGTGTTAATTGAACTCAGACTTTGCTGGCATTTATTTGCACTTCCAAGCGTCCATGTTTCAGTGTCTCTCTTTGTGTTGAGTTGAGTAAACATGATTGTATATCCCATGTGTCCTGTCCCCCTTCTTCTCTCGTTCATTCATGCCATTGGAGCAGTATAATGAGTTGTAATCAGCAGCAGCCCTGCTTGCCGTATTTCATTACACTTTTGGCATGGTTGTGCGGGCGTTTTTATTGCAGCGCCGAGCTGCTCTCAATGAGCTTATGGCAGACCTTGATTAGATGGAGAGCTTGCCGAGCAGCGATGGACGTCACCTTTTTTTAAATAGTTAATCTGTTCCTAAAAGGACAATGACTCCTTTAACCCCCCTCCTCACTGCCCCCATCTTCCCCTGGCCTGGAGCAGCTCATGGCTGAGGCACGGCGTGGATTAAACTCTGTTATCCACTCCTGGCTGCCTCATATCACACATAGGGAATACTGTTGCCATTTATTTTGATAGAGCCATCTTATAGGGCCAAAAGCAATAACCATATGTTCCAAAGCAGTCCAAGACAGCAGTACTTCTCCGCCATAGTTACTTTCTCTGAGCCACCACACGGTGCAATTAGAGTGCACGGTGTGCCACGGGCCGATTTTACGGAGGCGTCATTTCAGAAGCCTGTAGGAATTAAATGTTCAAGATCGCTGCTCTGAATGAATTCGTATAAAACAGACAAACATCAACTAGAGAGTAGCAGAGTGTTAGTTCTAAATGGAAAATGTTAATTCATTCAGGCATTATGGAGGTGGCTTAATCTTGTACAGTTGAATAAAGAGGAGCTACTTTGATTTGTAGTGCTGTGGGGGGGGGTCTGTTCCCACCAGATAGAGCCGTATCTTGCAGCCTCTAGAGTAAAGCTTTCACTAATCCCCTCAATGAGCCACTCCAAGGAGGATTCACCTGAAATTCTCGATACTGAAATGTGGCCCTGCATTGTTTAACAATTTCATGCAGTAATATTGATTTCTCCCCCCCAATTTCTCAATTTCTCCCTTATTTTGATTTGTCAGCCCCACTTTCTTTCCACAGTACTTTCTTGAATAGGAAAGTAATCCATAGATTCTTTGTACTTACTCACAGAAAGAAAAGTGACTTAATGTTGTATACTGTCCTACAGTAAATAGAATGGCCTTAAAGCAGTCATAATATTTGCATAGTACAGGAATAATGTGTTTTCTAAAGCTGACACCTTTTAATAAAAGAAGTCATGTTGACGTAGGTACCACCATGCAAATACCACGCTATTATTGCTGTGTATTCAAAGCCCCAGGAAATAAGTAGCCTGGTAACTTCAGAAGAGTACTCTCAGCCAGCGTGAGTAAAGGACTTGGACAAGGTATTAGGCCTAAGAAATGTCTGGCAGGATAGTCCATTGTTTCCCCCCCAAATTCGCATGTCTCCAGTATTAAATGCACAAACAGTTAAATGTTTTAAGGCAGAGGATGAGCGGGCTTATCTTCTTAAGTTTTAGGGCCTGACACTGCCAGTAAAGCAGACACAGATTTCATTGTTACTGCTAGCAGACAGTAATTGCTATCTGCACTCCTGGATGCAAGGCTTGTCTTTGGATTAAGCATGTTGGCGGTATGGTGGAGGCGGTTGTTGTATAGGCTGGTTCTTACCTCATTGGGGGGAAGAAAGAATGTCGTCTCTCCAAGGACAGTATGACAGGAGATAGCAACGGATAGCAGAGGGTAGCAGGGTAGAGCAGCAGAGGCACAGTTGCTGTTGCCATTAGTTGAGTGGATATTTTGAAACTAATCTGTCTCAAAGAGATAGTCGCTGTGTGTCTTCAATTCCATTAAGTTGATTTACATTATTCAGTTTAGGCTTAGGCGGTACACTCTTGGAAAATTAGGTGATATCTAGACCCTTAAATAGTACTTTGGCTGTCACCATAGAATAACCCTTTGCAGAACCCTTTTGGTTCCAGGTAGAACTGTTTTGGGTTCCATGTGGAACCCTTTTCACAGAGGGTTCTACATGGAACCAAAAAGTGTTCTCCTATGGGGACAGCCAAAGAACCCTTTCGGAACCCTTTTTTCTAAGAGTTTATTTTGTATATTGGGGTATTTTGAAGTATAGATGGTATGATTTCCAATACCGTCCCAACAAATAAAATAAATACATTATACTTTTCTTTTTTTTAACAAAAAAATGTATTGAACCAGTCACAGGGCATGTTTGTTTATGAAGAGCAAATGGCGAAATGATGATCCACTGTTGGGAAGCACAAGATTGGTGATGAAGTTACACTTCAAATTCACTACTAATGTTTGCCAGCTAAATATTTTATAACTATAAATGAGCTATCTAAGATGTGCCAAATACATTTTCTCCAGTTCAGGGCTACAGCTACAGTATGCATTTGGTTTGCTAACTTGCTAGCTATAACGTTAGGTGGCTAGTTTGCAATATCAAGCTTCTTGATTACAGCAGAGACAAGTGAGATATAACTTTATGCGCTGGGTTGTCTGTTCTTGCATTTAGTTTATGTTCACTTGCGCTTGTTAGCATTTAGCTAGCGACCGCTATGGGAATTCGCTAGTACTCTGTTAGAAAGAGAATTAAAATAGAGCTCCTTGTGTGCACTGCAGATAATACCGTATACAGCAACGGTGTGAAGGTATGGAAATCTGGATACCGCCCAACCCAAATGTTCCCCCTGATTTAAGCTGCCTGTCAACCAGAAACATGCAAAATAAAGGGAGAGAGAGAGAGAGATAGAGAGAGAGAGAGAGAGAGAGAGAGAGAGAGAGAGAGAGAGAGAGAGAGAGAGAGAGAGAGAGAGAGAGAGAGAGAGAGAGAGAGAGAGAGAGAGAGAGAGAGAGAGAGAGAGAGAGAGAGAGAGAGAGAGAGAGAGAGAGAGAGAGAGATAGAGAGAGACAGATGGAAACTATTCTGTCAGAGAGCCTTAGACAAAATAGCCTTGGTCGGTGCAGTTCACTGAGATTGTGCTCATCCTTGTGGATATTGTGTCTGCATGAACAAACCCAGGCCACTGTGTTTATCTCAAGGCCCAGACAGGGAAGCCAGCATCCAGCCAGCGATGATGAATCACATTGACAGAGGGAATCAGAATGAAATGTTAATGGAAGTCTACTCGTGAACGTAGCTCCCTGTGGAATAAGATGAGGATGTGTTCCACGGGGGAAACAATTTATGCAGAAATTGGAATTCATATTTTATTTGTTGGCTGTCGGTTCATGGCGGGGATTTATATTGGTTCATTATATGCAACAGCAAGCTGTGAAGTGTATTTTGTATATACGTTGTCAAGGAAACAGCTATATGTTAACCCTTATACAAAAAGATGTGATATTTACAGCATTATTGACATGATAATATACACAGCATTTCCGTTGTCTGGCATCTTTCTTACAAATGAGCTGAATGCTGGTGTGATTACCTACACATGCCTCATCTCATTCATGCACCATTATGAACTGATACTGTGTTCCTGACATCTATTGAGGTAGTTTAACCACTGAGCTTTCCCCTATGTACTGTACCTAAATGATTAATCAAACTCTTGAGAAAAGTGCTCGGCCACAGTGTCTATCTTCTAAATAAATACTTTTTACGTATTCGTCTGGTATGCATAAGGGGATACTTTTAAAAGTTTTTCTCCCTCTTTTTATCTCTCTGCGATATCAGAGTACAGTTTACAGAAGTTGGTTTAAGCTGCTCCATGCCTGGTGTTTATTTGCTGGCAGGCTGGATTTCTGGCTGAAAGGAGCGGTAATCCTGGCATTAGGCAAACATCACAGAGTGAGGCTGACAGGTTCAGTCTCCTCCGCGTCTCCAGACTTAGGGCTGGGAGCTGCAGGTAGAACGCTGGCAGATACTCCCCACATGCAGGAACGGTCTCTTTATCCAAGAAGGATCTCCATCCTTCATCTTCACTCACTTAGACTGGTGTGAACCCACAGCACAGAACTCTCTCTCTCTCTTTCTCTCTCTCTCTTTCTCGCTTCACTTTTATCTTCCATACAGTCTGGTCAGACAGGAACTCGTAAACGGGATGTCTTTAGATCTAGCGCGAGAAGGAGGTAATGGAGAAGGTTAAAAGGTCAACATGAAAGCAACAGGAAGTTGTTGAATTCGGAGGTGGAGCTTGTAGGTTTACAAGGACGATACCAACAGTTAAAATACGTTTTTTTTTGGGGGGGAATAATACTTTTTTTCAGTGAACGTATCTGTGAATAGTGACGTTGTTCCTGTAAAATGTCTCACATGAAGGCAATATGTTAAATGATACGACGATCATTTTTTGTTATGGTGTTATGAGGATGTCATTGCCAATTACGCACAGTGATTGTAAACTACAACCAATTGTTTTTCTGTCAGTTTACCGATCTTCTCCCCTGCATATTATTTCTTTACTGTTCCAGTTATGTACATGTTACTGCCTGCCTTGGGTGTTCCTTGAAACCAAGGCTAAGACAACACGCCCTCCTCAGGCCCTCTAGGGAAATGTATGGCCATGATCTATTGCCCCGGTGACTGAATTAATGAAACATTACCATTAGAATTTTTTTATGACACAGCCGATATAAGAAGTTATAGCGATCAAAAATGTCCTGTGACACAGCAAGGAAAATGACTTATTGAAGAACCATCAATCGTCCTTAGGTAACACCTGTGATGGGAGGGAGATTAAGTGTGTCGGTTCATCCCACCGGGCCATCCGTGTGATTGAGATGCTGCAAGGTAAGCTTGTATACCCTGCAGTATTCACTGGTTCCAACTAGTAGGGGAGTCCCACTCTGGTGGGTCGCTGCTGTTTATTTTATGTGATAAAACTGTTCGCATCATAAGATTCACATTCTGGCCAGGGGCCATGGTCCGAGATGGGTTGCTGTGGTGTAACTTCAGTCAACAACATGTATTATTAGTGTCACACACTGTTACATTTAGAATTAGCTGGTGTAGTTAGTAGTGGGATAAGCAGCCAAGCATGCAATTAGGCTATGTGCCCGTGGACTTGCGTTACATCCGTTTGTCTACAATCCTGTAGAATATCTGAAGGATGTTCTTGTTTTTGAAAATGTCACTATCTGCTTTTCTCCTCTGACTTTTGTAGTGTAACATACAGTACATGCACGCTGGTGAAACTTCACAATCGGTTGCTCTTTATGGACTTTTCACTCATTTAGAGGAAGCATACACCAGCATCAGTAATCTGCTTATTTCCCAAGACAATACATGCCAAGCTGCTCCCAGTTCCTGTATTTGACTCAACAACATGATGCAGGGTATATCGCATTCGGAAAGAGTTCCTGTATTTGATGAAAAAGCATGATGCAGGGTATTTTATCGTATTGGGAATGACTGATATCATACAGCTTAAACAAGTGTTGACTGTAACAATAAAATGGTCTTAACCAAAATGAACCAATAAGTTTAGCCCCATATACGTAAGCTTAAATGGTTTCACGGTATTGCTAATGGCTAATGGTACAGTACAATTGCATCTGCAAATGTTGACATTCAGTGAGCTCTGTGCCCTGATTGGCTTGGCTTGGGCCTAATCAGTCAAGGTTTAGTTCAGTAGTAGAGACACTGGTCTCTAAAGCACAATATCCAATTAGGTGGAGCAAGGCTAAGTCACAGAGCAGGTGAGGGGGTTTGTCTCGTCAGTGCTCTCTCCCCTCCCACCTTAGCAGTCTCTTCACGTCCAGACGTACCACTACAACAGGCTAGGCTGCACCATTCCCACGGTACACTCTTATAAAAGAATGTGCTATGTAGAACCTAAAAAGGTTATTCGGCTGTCCCCATAGGAAAACCCTTTGAAGAACCCTTATTGGTTCCAGGTAGAACCCTTTTGGGTTCTATGTAGACCCCGTTCTACATGGAACCCAAAGGGTTCTACCTGAAACAAAAAAATTGTTCTATCTTGAACCAAAAAGGCTTCTCCTATGTGGACACTTTTTTCTCAAATTCCATTAGGATCTGTTGTTTTCATTGCAAGGATTTGATGTCCAGTTGTCCAGAGTGACTTCTAGTTGCCATGCTATCTCATTTCCCCTGGCCTGCTTATTAGCTTGAGGAGATTAGCATCATACTTGTTCAGATCAGATGGCTCTGCTAGAGCAGCCAGCCATTTACCAAATCTGTGGGAGTGCTCATGTAGAAAGGGAATAATCCAGGGTTGCGAATCCCAGACGAAAGTCAATATCACACCTATTATAACCACGAGGGAGTGAGCAAAATGTGTGGTCTCCGGTCTTCACACACACAGATGGATGCAACAACTGCTCGTTCGCACATCCCTCTTGAATACTGTAACAACCTGTTTGTTAGCAAGACAAGTGTATGGAACCATGTGAAAAACATGGCATTGAGCTTGCGGAAGTGTATTGGTGCAGATGTGTTTGTAAACATGGACATATGGTAGGGTTGAGGTTGTTTGCTTGAATCACTCCGAAGAGGTTTCTCTCCCCTTGCAGGAGTTGTAAATGTTGATGGAGCTGTATTCAGGTTGGAAACGTTGCACACCACACCAGTATATTTCCTCTCTAACTCTATTACTTCGGGGTCAAGGGCTGAGGGTGGATGGCATAAAATCACACCTTTCCACTCCACAAATCTCTCATGCATTTATACCAGTCAAATTGATAAATGTGATCTCGTAACTGTATTGAGGTGAAGACTTTTCTCATTTAGACTTTTGCCTCTGAGGGAAAAAGGCCTGTGACTATATAATTCCCACTGAAAATGAATGTCATTGTGTTATTGTTTTCTCATGTATCTACTGCGAGAGCTCCCTCCAGAACTGACCCATCCCTCAGACTCTTCTCCGTACTCAAACTCATTTTGGGATTCATACCTCGTAGAGTCAACACTTTCAATGAGACCCACAGCAGTGCTTATTTATTTTGCACTCAACCACACAGCTTGTCTCAGTTACTCGATTGATTCCTTGTGCATGTTTACTCACATGAAGCAGCCGTTCTTGTGTTGTGGGGTTGTATTCATTACACAAATTCTGTTGCAAAACGTTTTGGAACAGAAACCGTTTACTCCAAACGGAGTTTCTATTGGACATATTCAGGTAGGTCCGTCCCCGTAGTTTTTTTTATCTGTTTGCTTCCGAATGATTTTTAAACGGTAAACGATTTATGTTGCATTACGTAATGAATACACCCCTGCTTGATATTGTGAGGTGATGTCGTAGCCCTAGTTTGTTTCTGGCCCCTTTGTATTTTTTGGGGACATAGATTTGAGTGTGATGTGAAAAAATCTACTCTCAGTTCTCAGGTTTAGTCACAGGCACACAACAGTTAGCATCAAATGGTTTGCCAGCAAATTGGAATTATTCAGCATGACAATTCAGAGCCCTATCACATTTACACAGTGTGCTAGGCTGTCATGGTGGCATCTTTTTAGGTAATTTGACATTTAGCTTTTGTGAATTTTTTTGCCATTGTGCCGTGGCTCAGTAAGAGGCTATATTTTCACCCTGCCCTTCTGAGTGGTGCATTTGTTTGGTCAAACATAATATCAGAGGGCTGATGATCTTGGTTGTGCCGACACATTTTGCTCACTCTCCAGATCCAGTTCCTTAAAAAGAAGGAATGGAAATACGTGGGTAAACAGCATGATTACAAGAATGGAATACATCAGAGAAGAAGACAGAGCTCTATCAGAGGAGGTAGATAATTGGATGAAAAGGGAAAAGTCATCTGATACCAAGCCACCTTATCTGTAATAGTTTTCCCTTCTGCCAGCCGTCTCAGTATCAACCCGCTCCAGATTGATTAAGTTGTGTGGCCTGTATCATCTTGCGTGATTGGCAGCACTGGGAAAGGTTCTGATATTTAAATGTGTAACCTCATTCTTTTTGGGGTCAATCTTTTAAGCACCAGTCGGGGGCCTTCATAAATGATTTTCCAGGCAGAGTGAAGAAGCAGCTTGCACCACAGACTGCTTTTTTCCGCTCAGCATCGGGAGATGAAGGGAGCAGGAGACATGAGAGTGGGTTATATGGCACATGGTATTTAATACTGTTTGCTGTGCAGTGCAGTACTGAAGCTCCCTGGACTGTAGCTGGCCCTGTGTTGTCAGTGACCGTCTTGGTTATGTTTACTTTGGCGACACTCCTGTGGAAAACGCCAAGCCTGCCCTGTTCGGTTCAGTTCAAGACATCCACCTCAGAATGTGTTGAAAGGCCTCAGTGGTACAGTATTGTCAGATCAGGAAAAATCCTTGTTTCAGTTTGCTAGAAATTCTCCTCATCTGTAATGTGCAGATCAGTGCTATTGGACTTGAAAGAGAGCCTACAAAGTGTTTACTCAGCCAAGGATCG
This sequence comes from Salvelinus alpinus, assembly GCF_045679555.1. NCBI lineage: Eukaryota > Metazoa > Chordata > Actinopteri > Salmoniformes > Salmonidae > Salvelinus > Salvelinus alpinus. The sequence continues at coordinate 51,701,570 of NC_092104.1, read as the reverse complement.
CCTAATTGTTGTTTTCGATCATCTTAAGAATGAATTTACCCTTGTTGGACAACAGTGAGCAGCAGTGCCAGTCATTATAATGTGTTTTGATCAAGAGGTATACTGTACACTACAAACCAGGCTAATGAGAGGCGGAAAGAATTGTGCAAGAGGAAATGGCTGCAGTTTTACGGGCTCCTAACCAATTGTGCTATTTTGTGTGTTTTTTTTTTGCGTTGTTTGTAACTTATTTTGTACATAATGTTCTGCCACTGTCTCTTATGACCGAAAAGAGCTTCTGGATATCAGAACAGTGATTAATCACCTCAAACTGGACGAAAATGTTTTCTTTAACGAGGCGGACGTGATGGATTCACTCCAGATACCGGACCAGGCCCAAATCCCTGTCATTCACATGAAGAGAAGCTGCCGATACATGGGACGCAGGTCCGTGTGCCTTGTGAGAATTTGTTGGCGAGTGGGTAACCCGCCTCTTCCATCAGTCCTATTGGCCAACCTGCAATCATTGGAGAATAAACTGGATCAGCTCCGTTCAAGACTATCCTACCAACGGGACATTCAAAACTGTAATATCTTATATTTCACGGAGTCGTGGCTGAACGACGACATGGATGATATGCAGTTGGCTGGTTTTTCCGTGCATCGGCAAGACAGAACAGCTGCCTCCGGTAAGACAAGGGGTGGCGATCTGTGTCTATTCGTCAATAATAGCTGGTGCGCGAAATCAAATATTAAGGAAGTCTCAAGGTTTTGCTCACCTTAGGTAGAGTAACTCATGATAAGCTGTAGACCACACTATTTACCAAGAGAGTTTTCATCTATATTTTTCGTAGCTGTCTATTTACCACCACAAACCGATGCTGGCACTAAGACCGCACTCAACCAGCTGTATAAAGCCATAAACAAACAATTAAATGCTCATCCAGAGGCGGCGCTTCTAGTAGCCGGGAACTTTAATGCAGGGAAACTTAAATATGTTTTACCTCATTTCTACCAGCGTGTTTCATGTGCAACAAGAGGAAAAAAACTCTAGACCACCTTTACTCCACACACAGAGACGCGTACAAAGCTCTCCCTCGCCCTCCATTTGGCTAATCTGACCATAATTCTATCCTCCTGATTCCTGGTTACAAGCAAAAACTAAAGGAGGAAGTACCAGTGACTCGCTCAATTCGGAAGTGGTCAGATGACGCAGATGCTAAGCTGCAGGACTGTTTTGCTAGCACAGACTGGAATATATTCGATGGCGTTGAGGAGTACAACACATCAGTCACCGGCTTCAACAATGACGAAATTTGGCTTGTCACCTAAAACACTCACAAACTTTTACAGATGCACAATTGAGAGCATCCTGTTGGGCTGTATCACCGCCTGGTACGGCAACTGCACCACCCACAACCGTAGGGCTCTCCAGAGGGTGGTGCGGTCTGCACAACGTATCACCGGGGGCAAACTACCTGCCCTCCAGGACACCTACAGGACCCGATGTCACAAGAAGGCCGAAAAGATAATCTAGGACAACAACCACCCGAGCCACTGCCTGTTCACACCGCTACCATCCAGAAGGTGAGGTCAGCACAGGTGCATCAAAGCTGGGACCGAGAGACTAAAAAATAGCTTATATCTCAAGGTTATCAGACTGTTAAACAGCCATCACTAACACAGAGAGACTGCTTCCTTCATACAGACTTGAAATTATTGGCCATTAACAAATGGATCACTAGTCACTTTATTAATGCCACTTTAATAATGATGTTTACATATCTTGCATTACTCATCCCATATGTATATACTGTATTTTATACCATCTATTGCATTTTTGTTTATGCGGCTCGGTCATTGCTCATCCATATATTTATATGTACATATTCTTATTCCATCCCTTTACTTAGATTTGTGTGTATTAAGTAGTTGTTGTGGAATTGTTAGATGACTTGTTGATATTGTTGCACTGTCGGAACTACAAGCACAAGCATTTTGCTACACTCGCATAAACATCTACTAACCATTTGTATATAACCAAGAAAATTTGATTTGATTTAAGTGCATCGATGACGTTGTCCCCCAGTGACCGTACGTACATACCCCAACCAGAAACCATGGATTACAGGCAACATCTGCACTGACCTAAAGGGTAGAGCTGAAGCTTATAAGAAATCCCACTATGCCCTCAGACTAACCATCAAACAGGCAAAACGTAAATACAGCACTAAGATTGAATCCTACTACACCCGCTTCGACACTCGTCGGATGTGGCAGGGCTTGCAAACTATTACAGACTACAAAAGGAAGCCCAGCCGCAAGCTGCCCAGTGACACAAGCCTACCAGATGAGCTAAACTACTTCTATGCGCGCTTTGAGGCAAGCAACACTGAAGCATACATTAGAGCACCAGCTGTTCCAGACGACTGTGTGATCACGCTCGCCGTAGCCGATGTGAGTAAGACCTTTAAGCAGGTCAACATTCACAAGGCCGCAGGGCCAGATGGATTACCAGGACGTGTACTCCGAGCATGCGCTGACCAACTGGAAAGTATTTTCACTGACATTTTCCACCTCTCCCTGGCCGAGTCTGTACTACCTACATGTTTCAAGCAGACTCCCTGTGCACAAAAACACAAAGGTAACCTGCCTAAATGACTACGGACCCGTAGCACTCACATCTGTCGCCATGAAGTGCTTTGAAAGGCTGGTCATGGCTCACATCAACACCATCATCCCAGAAACCTTAGACCCATTCCAATTTGCATACCGCCCCAACAGATCCACAGATGATGCAATCTCAATCGCACTCCACAATGCTCTTTCCCACCTGGGCAAAAGGAACACCTATGTGAGATTGCTGTTCATTGACTACAGCTCAGCGTTCAACACCATAGTGTCCTCAAAGCTCATCACTAAGCTAAGGACCCTGGGACTAAACACCTCCCTCTGAAACTGGAGCCTGGAATTCCTGACAAGCCGCCCCAAGGTGGTAAGGGCAGGCAACAACACATCTGCCACGCTTGCGTGGCCAAGCACGACTCCAACACCATCATTAAGTTTTCCGACAACACAACGGTGGTAGACCTGATCACCAACAACGATGAGACAGCCTATAGGGAGGAGGTGAGAGCCCTGGAAGTGTGGTGCCAGGACAACCTTTCCCTCAACGTGCTATTTAATTTTTTACTTTAGTTCATTTAGTAAATATTTGTCTTAACTCAATACCCCATAATGACAATGCAAAAACAGGTTTGTATAAATACATTTTTGCAAATGTATTACAAGTAAAAACGGAAATATCACATTTACATAGGAATTCAGACCCATTACTCAGTACTTTGAAGCACCTTTGGCAGCGATTACAGCATCGAGTCTTCTTGGGAATGACGCTACAAGCTTGGCACACCTGTACTTGGCGTGTTTCTCCCATTCTTCTCTGCAGATCCTCTCAAGCTCTGTCAAGTTGGATGGGGAGCGTTGCTGAATAGCTATTTTCAGGTGCTGCCACCACCATGTTTCACTGCAGGGATGGTGCCAGGTTTCCTTCAGACGTGATGCTTGGCATTCAGGCCACAGAGTTCAATCTTGGTTTCATTAAACCAGAGAATCTTGTTTCTTGAGAGTCTTTTGGTGCCTTTTGGCAAACTCCAAGTCTACTGTCATGTGCATTTTACTGAGGATCGGATTCTGTCTGGCCACTACAATAAAGACCTGATTGGTGGAGTGCTGCAGAGATTGTTGTCCTGGAAGTCTCTCCCATCTCCACAGAGGAACTCTCTGTCAGAGTGACCATTGGGTTCTTGGTCACCTCCCCGAAGGCCCTTCTCCCCCGATTGCTCAGTTTGGCCAGGTGGCCAGCTCTAGGAAGAGTCTTGGTGGTTCCAAACTTCTTTCATTTAAGAATAATGGAGGCCACTGTGTTCTTGGGGACATTCAATGCTGCAGACATTTTGGTACCCTTCCCCAGATCTGTGCCTCGACACAATCCTGTGTGTCGAGGCAAATTGGTTCGAACTCATGGCTTGGATTTTGCTCTGACATGCACTGTCAACTGTTGGACCTTATATAGACAGGTTTGTGCCTTTCCAAATCATGTCCAATCAATTGAATTTAGCACAGGTGGACTCCAATCAAGTTGTAGAAACATCTCAAGGATGATCAATGGAAACAGGATACACTTGAGCTCAATGCCAATTCTCGTAACATAGAGCCTGAATACTTATTTAAATGAGGTATTTCTGTTGTTTTTTTCTAAAAACCTTTTTTCGCTTTGTCATTATGGGGTATTGTGTGTAGATTGCTGTGGAATTGTTTTTATTAATCCATTTCAGAATAATGCTGTAACGTAACAAAATGTGGACAAAGTCAAGGGGTCTGAATACTTTCCGAAGGCACTGTAGGGTTACAGTAGGGTGTATAGTACGGTGTCAAATTATTATTCTGTATATTATGCTCTACTAATCAAGCATTGATTGACTGAATAAGCAGCGGTTTGGGGAAATTGGCTGATCATTAGCGTCTACTGCTTTGGCATCCACCCTGAGGTCTCCCTCCATAGGATATTGGAACGCAACACTGTATTTGCCCCGTCATCAGATAATGGATGCCATCAGTGGATCCTTCTCACCCTGGGTGGAGCTGTTCAGTCCAGAAGCCTCTCCCTCTCTTCACTACTTAACTCAGTCCTGGGTGTTGTTAGTGTGGTATGCTCCTGTGTTCACACCGCTGTGTACAGTCCATGTCTGGTCTCGCCGGGCTGATGTCACGGCTATTCCCACACTGCGAGAGCTGCAGAGGCTGGTGTAAATGACCTAACTGACTCTCATTGGGGCTTCAACCACTACCACTGCTGCACATCTGCAGGTATTTCATTAAATCCCAGCTTCCTCCTTGCCCATTAGACAACTCAATGGGTAGTGTAGGTGTATGCTGAATATGAATGAGTAGGTGTTTAATGATAGACATGCCACACCTCAGGACTCTGAACAAGATAAACATGCGCAGGAGCTGTGTTTTCATGGTGCCCTGTCGTGAACATTACAGATGAAATACATGTCTGTTATTGTGCATGGTCGCCGCATGTCCCTAGCTAACGTGTTGATGCAACAGCAAAGATAATATTGTTTGGCTGGTAATGTGTTTATGGGGGAAGTTAAGGGTGTTTGGAACTATGGGCCTAAACCTGGATTGGCTGTATTTTACTCACAGTGGAGCGGTAGTCATTCCTAGCTATGGCTAGAGCATGGCGCAATTTCTTCACTCTGAGAGGGTTCTCTTGTTGTTTAGTATCTGCTGCTGGCTCTCTGCCAGTATTGGTCTTGATTAGCCCGCCATTATGTTCCACAAAAACAAGAGACACTTTATAATTTAAAGTGTGTGTATAGGGTGTAAGCTTTCAGAATGTCCACGTGTATTAGTATTTACAGTAAGAAAAATACCGGACACCTTTGTGCTTTGTTTGTGGTCGTTTTCAGCAGGGATTTTGAGAGATTCTATACTTCAACCCCTCCATTTGGTTCGGAGGCAAAATAATAATTCACTGAAAGTTTGCACATGTGTAATCATTCATCTCAGTCAGTAGTCAGAGGCGGAGAGATGTCGTCAAAAGAGCATTTGACACCAGGACTGAACAGACTGAAACAATTTAGTTGCCACAGTGACTGCAATTCAGCAAAGACCACATTTCCCTGGGTTTAATCGTGTGTGTCGGAAGGTAATGAAAGGGCTTTGAAGAGCACGCGGTAGTTAAATCATTTTGTGCTCAATTTCTTTTCGCTATTATATGATGCCCTGTTGGATGGTTTTGATATGATGAAGAGTTTGGTAGTGAATTGAGCTCTTCTGTCCTGTGACATGATTTATGACGACTAAGATTAACTATCAAACATTCATTTGTCAGAAAGAACTGTCTGCAGTTAGGAGGCACAACAATGGCGCATTGTGCCCTGTAGTGTCTAAATTAGAAATGATAAAGCTGTTTTCTGGAACATCATAATCGATTCATCTCCCATGTATCATTTCATGGTATATTATTCAGTTAGCAATTCTGTGTTACTTTTCTATGTTTGTTGGCTCTCCATTTGTCAGTTACAATAGACAGTTCCATAGGAACACTGGCATGTCTCCTTCCCCATCCTGCTCATCAATCAATTATTGCTCGACTTTCTGGTCAAGGTTCATGAAACAAAACAGCCCCCATAGTGGTATATGTGCAGAATCTCATATTGGTTTGAAAAAGGAAAATGCACAGGGCTAACAGAGATTCCAAGGGCTTATACCCAGGCCTTCTGTCTATTGTTGTGCTAGCATGTCTATAAAGTAGGTGAGGTGAGGGAAAAAATTGCCTTAGCGAGAAGGAAATTCAACAACCAAGGTCGTTCCCTTGGTTTTATTTGTATTCTCTTCACTGTTAAAGTGAATCTCCCAGTGAATAATGTTTTCACTCTCTTTCTGAATGAGATTCACAGGAGCATGGAGAGAACCCCCCCCCCCCATCCCTCCCTCTCTCTCCCTCTCTCTCTCTCTCTTTCCCTCTTTTTCTCCTCCAACAAACAATACAGAGCCAGTGAACAAATGTGCTGGGGATAAACAACTTTTATCATACAACCCCCCCAAAAAACATCTACCGTTTGGCTCAGGATAAAAGGTCTCTGAATTAAATGCTTATACTCGATTAGATTAACGCTGCAGTAATTGTCAGGGATGATTTATTGAGGTAATTTGTTGCCACAACACACAAGAAGCATCAGCATGGTCACGGGCTGATGTAAATACAGTTAGCAATCAGGGGCCAACTCTTAGATGCTGATAATTATGTACAAAAAATGGTGCTGCCCTATTAAGTCTGCCCAGACACCAGGATCCAATCATAGAAGCTCTCCTACTAATTCAGCATATTGGCCAGGATGCAGTCCAGTAGAACTACCACTCCTGATGCTGCTCAGTTAATCACAACAGGTCTACTTCAATAAGACCCAGCCTGCCATTGTTCTATGAAGCATATTACCCTGCTGATCCAATTGTTGTTTGATTGCTTGCAATGCAGCTCTCTTGATATATATATACATCTCTGACAGATTGCATCGGCTATGAAAATCAGATGCTTTATTTGTTTCATAATCTTTTTTCTTCCCTGTCTTCTCTTTGCAGGCTAAAGTAAAGAAGTTATCGAGGAAGGAACCAGCAGTGCTACAATGAGGTCTGAGGCCTTGTTGCTGTATTTCACGCTGCTGAAGATCGCAAGGGCTGGCTTCCCGGAAGACTCTGAGCCAATCAGTATTTCACATGGCAACTGTGAGTACCTCGAGCTGTTTCCAACTCCCCCCAAACACCCTGCTATCCAACCACCACCACCCTCTACCCCCCCCACACTCTGAGTGCTTTTGGAAGGTAGAATGTAGTTTGGTGCCCAGGGAATAAATAAATAAAATAAGAGTTAAAGCAGAATTTGAAACGGAGCCCACCCTACATCAAAGGATAATCCTGTATTTTCCTGTTGGGGCTTTCATGCAGTGTGTGATAGTGTAAATACCATATGAGGCTAAGATAGGTTTATTGAGCTTTCTCTCTGTTTAGGTAGACTCTATATTCCTCCCAGCCATGCATCCTCCAGCAACCTCAGAAAGACCTTTCTTTCTATCGGGATTTGTAAAAACATATTGCCTTGTGTGGGAGGGGAGGGGGGGGGGGTGGTTGCTTCTGATATTTATTGTTTTTGTTCCCCCTCCTCACAGATACAAAGCAGTATCCGGCTTTCTTTGGACACAAACCCGGAAGAAACAATACACAACGGCACAAACTGGATATCCAGCTCATCATAATAATGAACCGGACGTTGTATGTCGCTGCCAGGTCAGTTCCTGACCTTTTTCTCGCAGGCCACCAGCTCTCATATCAGTCCCAGTTTTTGATATTCCCCACAAAGTCATATCAGATGAGATAACAATGAATTGGGAATATGTGATGCTATTTTAATCTAATAATGTGAGGCCGTTCCTTGTGTAATGTCAGGTCATTTCATTGTACCGTATGTGAATGTGATTTTGATTTCATTATTGAAATGTATTTGGGGAGGGGCATGGTGAAGTAACATATTAATAATAATAATAATTTTGTACATCCCATTTCTGTTTAAGTGGATACGCACACAAAGAAATGGTATAAATATCAAACCAAAACAAGGTATACCAGTTCAATTCAATTAAAATCAACTAGATTCAAATCCACTGAATACAATTTCATTGATTTAATGTAAATCAATAAATTATTTTTAAAAATGTGTGTGTCGAAGAGACTTAAAAAAAGACACTGACTTAGCCAGACTGGTACCTTTCGGCAGACAGAGGTGCACAGCGGATAAGCTATATTCTCTTTTAAGTATGATACTGTTTGTGGCTATTTCTCTTTGTATTAATCGTATTATTGTAGTCCATCAGTCTTGCTGTAAAAGTTCTTCCAAGCACCTCAAAGAACTTTCTTGCAACCTTGTGGACCCACTGAACACAGGCTATAAATAAAGGGTCTAGGCTGAAACTGATGTTGTCTGATGGAGATGCCAGAGTCTGCATCAATAGTTTTCTCCATGGGGAAAGGATATTGATTTCATTTCATTGTGTATCATTCTTTTTCTGAAACTCAAATGTACTAGCTTGCTTGGACATTGAAAAAAACAAAATAATAGACCTTACATGTTACAATGTGAACAAAGCCACAGCATTCTCCACTGCATTGGAGGATACAGATGATACGGATCTGTGTCTTTTTCCAATCAATCTACTATTACATAGTAGATTGATTGGATGCTTTTGAAAGCAACAATGGGTTGCGTTGTTTTCTGAAAGCGCGACAAAATAAGTGGCCATTGAAGCCTGGTTTCTAAGTAGCAGGACTGTTTAACACATCTGTGGTCATTAAGGAGGTGTTGGGCGCTTTGGAGTCCTAGCCTTTGGTCGGACTGCTGCCTCCCACCTGCTCCATACCAGGCCTGGGAGAAATGAGAAAGGGAGGTTTTTATTAGTGTTGGTGGTGTGAGGACAACAAGGTGTGCCTCTCACTAGCATATTTAAAGGAATTCAGAGTAAGTCAACAGGCCAACCGTACAAACCATACAATGAAAACTTTGCCTAATCAGATCTCAGTAGAGGCCCATAAGCTGCCTTTACACAGGCAGCCGAATTCGGATTATTTTTCCACTAATTATGACTAAAACATTTTTTTAAATACATTGGAAAAAAGTAGAGACTCAGAGCTACAAAATGGTATATCATACATGGCATTTTTGAGGAACAAAGGGAAAGTATTTCTACTTTGAAAGTTGATACACTTGTAAACTCACTTTTGAGAAAAGGGTCTTTGAATGTTTTGGTACCTACTAGAGAGCTCTCCTTTGTCTACACCCATTCAGCATTGTTCACACCCTCTTAAGCCAGCCCCACCCATCTCTTTAAGGATTCACATGTGAGGTCATGTGCTAAATAGTGAGTAGTGTAATAAAGATTAAGACTAAAAGTGGCATTAAGCTCCAAAAATGAAAAATTCTAGAAAAAAATATGAGATGACGCTTACCCAGACACACTTGTCTAAATTGATGTGAAAGAAATGCTTTAACCAGCAGCCGCATCCAAATCAAATCAAATTGATTTATATAGCCCTTCTTACATCCGCTGATATCTCAAAGTGCTGTACAGAAACCCAGCCTAAAACCCCAAACAGCAAGCAATGCAGGTGTAGAAGCACAGTGGTGGAAAAAGTACTAAATTGTCATACTTGAGTAGAAGTATAATTAATTTCAAATTCCTTATATTAAACCAGACGGCACAATTGCATATATATATTTTTTTTATTGACGGAAAGCCAGGGGCACAATGTACTTAAGTATCAAAAGTAAAAATATAAACCATTTCAAATTCCTTATATTAAGCAAACCAGACGGCACAACTTTATTATTTTTAATTGATGGAGAGCCAGGGGCACACGCCAACACTCAGACATAATTTACAAATAAAACAATTGTGTTTGGTGAGTCTGCCAGATCAGAGGCAGTAGGAATGATCAGGGATGTTCTCTTGATAAGTGTGAATTGGACAATGTCCCTGTCAAAATGTAACAAGTACTTTTGGGCGTCAAGTGTATGGAGTAAAAAGTGCAGAATTTTCTTTACGAATGTAGTGAAGTAAAAGTTGCCAAAATTATTAATAGTAAAGGAATGTACAGATACCACAAAACAAAAAAATACTTAAATAGTACTTTAACGTATTTACTTAAGTGCCTTCATACCAGTACATTAGCATACTTTATATACTGTTACACATGCACTTATCACATAGTATTCCATACATAAGTTAAGGCCATGCAAACTGAATTGAAACCTGAGTTAGGTGCACATGTACATTACATAAACAGGGGCATGCACCATATATTTATGTGGTGGACACTTGATACGATCACATGATATTGATGTGGTATGTCACAAAATCATGTTACGACCACACATCAATATTCATTTTATATATCACTATTTTGCTAAGTCTGGCTATGTGGATTGTCTCTACAGAAGGTGTAAACGGTACAGCCAAATGGTTACTTGCATAGTAGCAATATCAGAAATAGATAGTGTCAACACAAATACAATATACAGTATGTACAAGAACAATATCAATAACGATATCAGTGATAGACGAGGTAGTTATATGCATACAATCAGGGATAAAGTGGCTGAGAAGCAGGATAAACAAAAAAATTGTAGCAGCAGTGTATGGCGTGTGTGTTAGGAGAGTGTCATGTGAATAGAGGCACTGCAGATAGTGCCGATGACTGGCCCGTCCAAACCACACATGAAGGGAATCTATATGCGGAGAGCCTGTTTCTGTCCTGCCCTTGACTTTGGTGCAGGGCATGTGATGTCCATAGCCTCTTCTTCGCAAAACTCCCTGATCTTCTCAAAATTATAGTTTGTCTAGCTGTGTCCAGTCCAGGTGGTGATTTTACAGGCAGACCATCTATGAGAGGAAGGATGTCAGCATTGCGCAGCAGCTGAAACCTGGTCATGATAGTCCAAATGCTCCTTGGGGACAACACCAGGCTCCAGAGCGTTGAATCTGTAAAACAGGGAATAACAAAAAAAAAACAGAAGACATTTCAACCCTGCACAACATCAATTCACCTCCCAAGCTTAGATAAGAATAACCTCATACAATGAAAATTATTTTTTACCTGAAGTACTGGTACTGCTTGATCTATGGCAGTGGCCTGAAGTACAGAGTCAGGTGTTGTTGCCAGCCATAGCTTTCCACCAGCACCGTATCATCCTCCTGTCCAACCAGCTGTGGGATGTTGACCCCTGTCACAGTGCCGTCCTTCACAACACCAGCAATCTCAGACAAGATGTTCACTCTGGTCTTTCTGAAGCGCTGCTTGATGAGGCCGAAGCACCAAACTTAGTGTGGTCTGTGATCAGGAAGTGAAGGTCCAGATTGTGGTGGAGCTTGAGCATGGTCCAACAGGCACAATACCAGAGCACAAACTTGTTCTTGTTTTGGCCACTGCCGTTATCACAATTCAGGTCCACACGTGTTTTCCCAACTCCGTAGTTGGTTAAGAAATGGTGCATGTAATTGATGACTGCGCTGCTGCCTTTGGTTGTGCCAGCTCTCTTTTTGTTGACTGTATGACTGGTGGATTCGTGTCAGGCGTGTTCTACTGATTGATGCTGAAAGACAAATTCCAGATACAAATATTTTTGCATTATTATACAATAGATGCGAAATGGCGTTCTGAGATATCACTACACACAGTTCACACAGGTAATGTTAGCTACTGTAGCTAGCCAGACATCTAACGTCAGCTGTCTCGCTAACAGCAAGCTTTAACTAGCAATACAAACCGATTGTCATAGCTAGCTAAAGTTAACCAATAGGTTCAATGTTAGCTAGCAAACATTAGGCTAAAACTAGCGATGCAAAATGGCATTCTGAGAAAACATCACTAACGTTACACACACCTCATACACATAAGTTAATGTTAGCTAGCAAGCCAGCCACCTAACCTCCGCTAACGTTAGCTAGCTAACAGCGAGTTTTAACTTGAGATCTGTCATTTAGACATGTTACGTTAACGTTAGCTAGCTAAAAAATGAACTATAATCCCAATCCATAGAGTAACGTTACTAGCAATACAAACCGATTGTCATAGCAAGCTAAAGTTAAACAAATAACGTTAGGTTTAATGTTAGTTAGCAAGCCAACCATCGAACTCCAGCTGGCTAGCTAACAGCAAGCTTTAGCTTGCAATGAAAACAAATTTCTGACAAAATTAGAAACGCATAACGTTAATATCTGAATCTGTAACTAGATTCTTACCGGTATACATGGATGAAAGCTTCACGGCAGACTGCAACCCCTTTCATAAGACATCCTGTGTTGTTTCTGTTTAGTTTGCACAGCTTGTTTGGCCTTTTGTGTTGCACTGATTTCGAAACGTGTTATTTTCAGCGTGAGAGAGTCAGCATTCGTCGTCCAGAAAGTAGTCCATCACAACTTTTTCCCACTGACCTTTGTCGATAGTTATATCTTTCAAAAATACTATTACGAGCAGCTCATTTTATAGACACAAGATGCAACACCACAGACCAATCCAAACTCATCTCTCGGCATGTCCAGCCCACTCATTATTTCAGCCAATCATGGCTAGCAGGAAGGTTGCTGACTTTCTCTGTGGCTAAACCAACTAGGCTCTTAATTTAAACATTGTATTCGTATTTACAGATGACATACTAAGGCACATGAAAGTTAAGGCACATGAAAGTTCACATGTTCGAGAAGGCATTTCTGCAAAAAAAAACGCATTTTGATTTAAAAAAATAAACGTTCAAAAGGCTCTCATGTGAAGTCGTGACTTGAGACACACGCCTAGTTTCCTGAATCGGGTCACAATTGGTCTTTTGACCAATCAGATCAGCTCTTTTGCCAGAATTGGGCTGCCGGTGTATAGTCATAACCCAGTGAAATGTGTCTGTTGTGAGCCAGTGTTGGGCCCAGTTTTGTGAGGCCAGTGTTGAGGGCTCAATGCTGTTTGAGGGCCCAAAAATCTCAGTGTGCAGCCTGCAGATGGTCAGTGGAAACTGTGTCCAAAACCAAACTCTGTTTCAGGCCATTTTGTGAATGGTATAAATCCTTTTGGTTCTTGTTTACCGCTAGCAATAACACCACAAGCTCTTTTAGCAGCAGGACATGCAAACATATCCACTGCCAAAATGGTAAATAGTCAAAAGTGTCTTAATCTGGAGAAAAAACGTAATCTTTGGCAATGCTGGAGCTCCAACATATGCTGTAATTGACATTATTTGGTCTTTTTGGGAGTAGTTTTAAACAGTTATCTTGATTAGGTCATTCTCTTTAGTCATTTGTGGCTTGTAATATGTTAATACTTCCATAATTATGCATTCAGTTCATGTCTGTTGTGGATTGGTTTAATATTCTGTATAATTTTCTCAATTCCTTTTTATTAAAGACATAATCCACATGCCAGGATATTACACGTTTATCTCCTTTGAATCAGTCATTTTCTTTGACTAGCTGTTAGTCTAATATCGTAGTGGGAAGATTACTTATAAGTAATATCTTTTTAGTCTATTTTATTTTTATTTATGTAACCTTTATTTAACTAGGCAAGTCAGTTAAGAACAATTTGTGTCATAGGCCTATCTAGTAATTCTCATGGTGATGAGCAATGACATTATGAGATAGCTGTAATATTTGTCTGCTTTAATTTACCATATTTCTAAGCTAAAGTATGCATACATCAATGTTGTCATGAATTCTAATAAATTTTCATGGGAATTAATGTCACCACCCAGTGAGCACAAGATGTTGAAAATACATATTTTCACGTCTTTTCAACCAAAAAGATTTATGTTCAACGTCTTGTGTTCATAGGGCAGTCTGGCTCCTTCTGTGCACTGCCCATACTCAGCCTGGCATGGGTTGTCAGAGGCCTACTCCCTGCTGTATGTTGAGTGTGTTCTTGTGGTGCTGCTGTGTGGGCGTGTGTTTGCTAGCCCTGTCCAGGGCCGACTCTGTGATCAGAGGAATAGCGGACACTGAGGCTTAGCCCAGACTTAAGCTCTGTCCTGGTGTCTGCCCGCAGAGACGATCAACCGGCCACTGCTAGCCTGCCAATAGCAGCCAGCAGGTACCCCAAGACCCAGGTCACGCCGCATGCTGGGCATAGTCACCATTCCCTGCCCTCAACTCCCGCTAACCATGGCAACGGCACCCACCCTCTGTTTACGCCCCTCAATAAGGGTGGGAATGGGAAAGTCTGCCTGCGTGCATGTGAAAGCATGTCCCCGGTCCTCCTGAAAACCCTGGGTCTCTTTGGGCTGCCCCACTGGAGGCGCATGGGTCTCAATTATTCTAGTCACCATCAAATCCTGTTAAAGCCCGTTAATGACGCGGATTACACTTCCTCTGCCTCTCAGAATCAGGCCGTAATTTTTTCCACTGCAGTGTTCTGCCTGTACAAAATGTAAATAAGACTCGGCCAAAAGGACAGCCAAAAAATACTCAATGAGGCTCCTCTTTAAGCCACTCCTGAGTGTAATTGTGCCCATTTTGCCTCTCTACCCTCCCATACACTTGTGTGGGGATGTGAGCGAAACAATGTACAATGCCCCCCTACCACACATAATCTAGTTATGAAGAGGGTGGAATATGGGGAGGGGGGTGGGGGTGTTCCATTTGGAGGCGATGGGTGTGGGATGCATACTAATCAGGGCCCCCTTTCTGCCGTCCGAGCGCGAGATTGTTTCACAAAGGGTCACCAGATAGACCGCACTGGCCTGCAGTTCCCCCAGAAGAAATGGGGTGTTATGAAAACGACATTCCCTTGCACAAAGCCCCTCTGTTCTCATGGTTGGATGTCCAAGTCCTCCTCTTTCCCCCTAGACCCACCAAAGCGTTACTTTCAACTTTCAATGTTTAGAGCCGTGCGGATATTTACATACCTTCCATCCAACTCACATTCTTACGCCCCTATTTTCGGGAAGTACAGAGCCCACTCCGCAGTGATAAATTTTACCAAAAAAACGGGTTGTGCGAGCCCTGAATGCTGATTGGCTGAAAGCCGTGGTACTGTATATCACATCGTATACCATGGGTATGACAAACAATGGCTATTTACTGGTCTAATTACATTGGTAACCAGTTTATAATAGCAATAAGGCACCTTGGGGGTTTGTGATATATGGCCAATATACCACGGCTAATAAACTGTACCATGGAAATTTACAAGATGTATTTTAGAAGTTACACTACCACATAGAACGCAGTGGAGATGAGAGGCGATCTGGCCTGCTGTATATTTAATAGCTCGACCATATATTTTAGTGGAGGAATGGAGGCCAGCAGGAAATGAATGGGGACTTGATCTGACATGAGCCCAGGTGCAGACAGTGTTTGACTGCTGGTGTTGACACAGAGACAGCTCCAGCATTGTCCTGCCAGGATGTTTGCATGATGAATGGCTTGGCTCTGTCTTATCTCTGCTGGAGCTCTGCTCTGATTCGACTGCTAGAATCACTAGGCTCTGAAACACTGGCCACATCAACAGGAGGGAGCAAATGATTGGAAATATGGACTTCTTGGAACAATGTTTCCAATTTGGATCAATTAGGCAAAGCATGTGGTGGAGAGAGAATCCAGAGAATCTTAATGAAGAACATTTTGAGGAGGATGTCTGTGGCCTGAGCTTGAATCAAATTTTTGTCGCAGCTGTGCAGTGCAATTATTTGCCAGTGCAGATGAGAGTGAACTTTCTCCCAGAAAGAAGATACTTTTGGATATATAGTGTATGTGGACACCCCTTCAAATTAGTGGATTTGTCTATTTCTGCCACACCCGTTGCTGACAGGTGTCTAAAATCGAGCACACAGCCATGCAATCTCCATAGACAAACATTGGCAGTAGAATGGCCTTAATGAAGAGCTCAGTGACTTTCTAGTGGCACCGTCATAGGATGCCACCTTTCCAACAAGTCGGCTTGTCAAATTTCTGCCCTGCTAGAGCTGCCCCGGTCAACTGTAAGTTGTCTAGGAGCAACAATGGCTCAGCCGCGGTGGTAAGCTATACAAGCTCACAGAACGGGATTGCCGAGTGCTGAAGCACGTAGCGCGTAAAAATCGTCTGTCCTCGGTTGCAAAACTCACTACCGAGTTCCAAACTGCCTCTGTAAGCAACGTCAGCACAAGAACTGTTCGTCCGGAGCTTCATGTAATGGGTTTCCATGACCGAGCAGCTGCACACAAGCCTAAGATCACGGTGCGCAATGCCAAGCGTCGGCTGGAGTAGTGTAAAGCTCGCCGCCATTGGTCTATGTAGCAGTGGAAATGCGTTCTCTGGAGTGATGAATCACGCTTCACAATCTGACATTCCGATGAACGAGAACGCTACCTGCCCCGAATGCATAGTGCCAACTGAAAAGTTTGGTGGGGGAGGAATAATGGTCTCGGGCTGTTTTTCATGGTTTGGGTCCCTTAGTTCCCGTGAAGGGAAATCTTAACGCTACATCATACAATGAAATTCTAGACGATTCTGTGCTTCCTACTTTGTGGCAACAGTTCATGACAATGCCCTTGTGCACAAAGCGAGGTCGGTGCGGAAGAACTTGACTGGCCTGCACAGATTCCTGACCTAAACCCCATCGAACACCTTTGGGATGAATTGGAACGCCAATTGTGAGCCAGGCCTAATCACCCAACATCAGTGCCCGACCTCACTAATGCCCTTGTGGCTGAATGGAAACAAGTCCCTGCAGCAATGTTCCAATATCTAGTGGAAAGCCTTCCCTGAAGAGTGGAGGTTGTTTTGGCAGCGAAGGGGGTACCATCTCCATATTAATTCCCATGATTTTGGAATGAGATGTTCGACGAGCAGGTGTCCACATACTTTTGGTAATGTAGTGTAATTTCATTGTAACTGTCTCAGCCCAGAGAGATTAACTATTCAATTTATGACGTAGCGCTGATAACATAACTTAGTCAGGTTTTATCCTCTTGGACAGGTATTCCCAAACCAGGGATACGTGCAATGCCGTCGGGGGTACGCCAAATAAAAATCTGATTCCCATTTTTTTTTTTTATATATACAGTATTTAAAAAATATATATTTTTGTTAAAAACAATTGCTTCACATTTTCAAACAGTCCATTTATATTTTCCAACGGGGCTATACATTTGGGTGAGTTTTTTTGTTGTTGACTGAGTAGCCTCGTTTCACTGCTAAATTAAAATTAAACCATCTAGTGTTCAGCGAATTAACAACACAATGTCAAATACAGGTAGCCTAGTCAAATAATTAACATCCAATCACATTAACCGAGTTTCTCACACGACTGGCCTATCTGGGTGATGTTTTTTCTCGCCTGAATGATCTGAGTTTACGATTACAGGGACTCTATATACAATGTGCGGGACAAAATTGAGGCTATGATTAAGAAGTTGGAGCTCTTCTCTGTCTGCATTAAGAAGGACAACACACAGATCTTTCCATCATTGTATGATTTTTTTGTGTGCAAATTAACTCAAGCTTACAGACAATGTCAAATGTGATATAGCGACGCACCTGAGTGAGTTGGGTACGCAATTACACAGGTACTTTCCCAAAACGGATGACACAAACAACTGGATTCGTTATCCCTTTCATGCCCTGTCTCCAGTCCACTTACCGATATCTGAACAAGAGAGCTTCATCGAAATTGCAACAAGCGGTTTTGTGAAAATTTTATTTAATCAGAAGCCACTGCCAGATTTCTGGATTGGGCTGCGCTCAGAGTATCCTGCCTTGGCAAATCGCGCTGCTAAGACACTGATGCCCTTTGCAACCACGTACCTACGTATGTGAGAATTGATTATTGGCCCTCACTAGCATGAAAACTAAACACAGGCACAGACTGTGTGGGAAATTATTTAAGACAGATTCTCTCCAATACAACCCAACATTGCAGAGTTATGTGCATCCTTTCAAGCACACCCTTCTCATTAACCTGTGGTGAGTTATTCACAATTTTCGATAAACAAATAAGGTTTTATATGTAAGATGGTTAAATAAAGAGCAAATTATTGATTATTATTATATTATTATTTGTGCCCTGGTCCTATAAGAGCTCTTTATCACTTCCCACGAGCCGGGCTGTGACAAAAACTCACACTCAGGGCCTCCCGGGTGGCGCAGTGGCCTAGGGCACTGCATCGCAGCGCTAGCTGCGCCACCAGAGACTCTGGGTTCGCGCCTAGGCTCTGTCGCAGCCGGCCGCAACCGGGAGGTCCGTGGGGCGACGCACAATTGGCCTAGCGTCGTCCGGGTTAGGGAGGGTTTGGCCGGTAGGGATATCCTTGTCTCATCACGCACCAGCGACTCCTGTGGCGGGCCTGGAGCAGTGCGCGCTAACCAAGGGAGCCGGGTGCACGGTGTTTCCTCCGACACATTGGTGCGGCTGGCTTCCGGGATGGAGGCGCGCTGTGTTAAGAAGCAGTGCGGCTTGGTTGGGTTGTGTTTCAGAGGACGCATGGCTTTCGACCTTTGTCTCTCCCGAGCCCGTACGGGAGTTGTAGCGATGAGACAAGATAGTAATTACTAGTAATTGGATACCACGAAAATTGGTGAGAAAAGGAGGTTAAAAAAAAAATATAATAATAATAAACTCACACTCAATCTTGTGTTTAATAAATGTATCGTATAGTGTGTGTGTGGCAGGCTTACAATGATGGCAAAAAACAACATTTGAGAGTGCGCTGACCCTGGTGCTAGAGGTGGTTCGCAGCTGGAGGTTGAAGGGGCTATAAAAAATTTGGGAACCACTGCTCTAGGAGATGCCGGAGTCCCAGGAAACTCATATAAGTGGATTCATTTCAGAATTGCTGTTCCTCCAGACTCCAGCAAACGTCTGTGCAGGTTGGGAGTCATAATTAAAGCCCAAGTCAGACAACGTCTGTTACAGACTTTGATTAAAACTACATTCACACAGTCGTCTCAAAAAAATGAATCTCAAAAGTGGTTACAGCGTCACCTTTCCCTCCGCCAAACAGGCCTGTCAATCACTCTCAGAGCCTTTCTTCACGGTCAGTAAACACAGTCTGGCAGAAAGGTAGTTAACTCCTGAGTTTATGTGTTCCATATGGGGGTAGGAAAGTATGTATTACCAGTGAAACGCATAGGTCTTGTCTGCGCTTTAATGAGTGTTAGTATAGATTTCCTATGGCTGAACATAATGCTTAATTGACCTGAACAGCACAGAGTGACTTGGCAACCCCCCCCCCCCCCCAAACCTTTCCCATGAACAAAGAGGCTTTTGTCTGGGCGGCAGCAGCACTGTAAACTTTTGGTGACTGCTTCTGTCTGACAGCCCCTTTGTATATTGTTATTTTTTCCCTCAGTTTGAACAAAGTTTAGACAAATATGAACCGTTTAAGATTTACTGGTGGAGAAATGGTTGAATTGTTGTTGTTGAGTGCCTGTCTTATTTCCTCTCTTTCAGGGATCACATATACACGCTGGATACAGACACCGCCAACTCCGAGGAGATCTTTTTCAGCAAGGTGAGTCTTTTTTTTGGTAGACATGTTGTTCTGCGCCGTCCTCCGGGTGACCGTACCGAAACACTCGCCTAATTACCTGGCGGACCGTCCTGTCCAGTCCCTCTCCAGCGGCTTGTCTGGCGTGAGACACTGCAACGCCGTGACCCCACTAAGCACGTTATCCTATCAGGCACCAACCCACATGCGTCATTGCTGGTCAGCGGGACGGGGCCAAGAGAGAAACCTGACAACCCCCAACCTCCAACCTCAGTGTCTCCTCAGTGTCTGTGTGATCCACCTAGTTGGGGCAAATAATAAGAGCAAGCCAGAATCTCTCTGTCTCAAAGAGACTGAGACAGAGAGATTGATCATTGAGAGCCTGTTTAGCAGTAGTCTTTAATCAGTGGCCAGGCTCCAAACACTAACACTGTACTGTAGCTGTAGTAGAGGCTACTCTGCCGTGGAATGGCAGCTCGCTGGCTTCAGAGCAGCCTTGAGAGGACCCACAGGGCACAAGCAGTGTGCAGCCAATCGTGCGAGGTGACTGCCTGGTGCTCCGGGCCGGGCTCTGGCTCTCTTGAGGAATGATGACCACGGTAACTAAGCAGAGATCTCAATTGATTCCCCATCAATTTACTCTCCACAGAAACTGACATGGAAGTCCAGACAGGCAGATGTGGACACCTGCCGCATGAAGGGGAAGCACAAGGTACAGACTACTGATCTACTTATTCTCCCTCTCCACAATGTACTGAATGTCACATAATACATAATAATAACTAGGGCCAGGAGGTTTTCTTGACCATGGGACCTTACCAGGAAAATGCATGTGCATATTCATTTAAACCTACTTATGTCATCTCAGAATGCCTTGCTGTCTCAAATGCTTCTATATGAATACTCTATCGTGAAATGAATATTTACCTGTTCTTTTTTTATTATGGCATGGACAAATCCACCCATTTCCTTTATTGTGTAATTCATGTTATTGTGCATGTTTTTGTTTTCCGTGCATTTGACATTCTCATCAAATAATACACTGTACAGTTAATAGCATTCCAGGAACATAAACTAGTCAGTCGCCATCATTCATTGCTTTGAACGTAGCTGTCAATGTCGTTTCGCTCTAGTTTCTATTCAGCACAAGAATGGATCAGTCACAATTAACATTTTTTTCCCTTTTTCTCCCCAAGGATGAATGTCACAATTTCATCAAGGTCCTCCTGCAGCAAAACGATGACACCTTGTTTGTGTGCGGAACAAATGCTTTCAACCCCTCCTGTAGAACGTACAAGGTACAGCTCGCATTGCGCACTACTACCCATGCTCTGACTTCACCTCTTAAGAATATGCTACAAACACAGTGCTGTATTTCACCAATATGGGTACGACGTAAAGGAGAAGAGGTGTGGAGAGATGGACATTGATGGATTACTTTCAAAAGCCCATGGTCATATCTGTCTCTTTTTCTACGTGTAGTTTGTCATGTTTGATTTAAAAGCAGGTAAACCTATGCTGACATATAGGCATAGCAGTTATATTGAAATATGATGCTCTAATCAAGACAGGCAGCCACCTCGGTTGTCAAGGCATTTTTGGAATAGTTTCAAGATTTGGCTTTGGCTTTGGCTTTGGCTTTGGCAGAATTATTAAGCCTGTCTTCTTTAGAGAGGAGCACCATCTGATTAAGGCAGCCCCCCGCACCTCTCTGAATCAGAGGGGTTGGGTTAAATGCGGAAGACACATTTCAGTTGAATGCATTCAGTTGACTAGGTATCCCCCTTTCCCCTTATATGTCATCCTTAGGAAAGATATCTCTAGAAGGCAGTTGTTGTTGGCATGTTGGGAAATAAATTGGTGCCACAGTAGACTTGATTTGAAGGTGTTGTTGAGAGACATCGGGGATTTGTTGTTTATCGCGAGGTATGTTTACCGCTGAACAAGACTCTTTGCTTCATTGGGTTTTTGGTTTCAACGAAGCACAGAAAAGGCTTGCGTTCTCCCTTGAGCATTCTTTAGAGAATGCAGAATTTATGTCCACATTTTATAGGCATGGTTAGTTTTACAGTTCCTCTGCTCCCGTTTCAGACCGTTTTAATTGTTATTAGTGGTATATTGTCTGCGGAAAGCTGACATCCTCACTGACATACAGTAACACTTAACGAGTGGCGCTGTAAAATGTGTAAACGTTATGGGGAAGAGGTGAAATGAACAGGCTCCGCCTGCTGGCTGTAGGCCGTTGGCAGGCTCTCCTAGCCGACCGATTCCAGGCTTTTGAGGTGCATCCACTCATCAATGCTCAGCCTGGTTTTGATTTAGGGGGAGAGAGTATGTGTGCGCATGCATCCACCTTGGCTACAGTTTGCCTCCCCATCTCGATGACCTGACAGGCCTGAAAAGAGCTTCTGTTTCGGGGCCAACCTCATCCCACATTAATCAGAGCCACGGGGAGGGGGGAAGGCTATACAAATGTGGCTGTCGACGGCAGCTACACCCCATGCCCCCCCCCCCCCCTCCCCACACACTCCTGAGGGCCGCTCAGACAGACACCTTGGCAGCCATGGGCCGCTCCCCTGAGCTAAGGCCCAGCTCGCTTTGTGTAATAAAGCCTCCCTCCCTAGCTGCCTGATATTCTATGGGTGTCCATTACGTCACATGTTGCCGGGCGGAGCAGGGGAACAGTCCTGAGAGGGCCCAGGTGATATGGGTCAGCCATGGTGTAAAGCCTCAGCCTCAGCCCTAGCCCGACAGGCAGCAGAGAAATGGAGTGTGACTGTCTCAGTGGGAGAGTCATTGCACTGAAATTGTGCACACTATGATTTCCCATAGCAGTGATAAACCCTATAGGATAACAACATTGACATGCAACGAATTACAAGGCCCCTTTCCACTGTGGAAGCAACCACCTGAAGGCCATGCTAGAGATGTCCTTATTTTTCTATTTCTATTATTATTATTATCTATTATTATTTTCATATCTGGCCTTAATTATTGAGTTAATGAATTAATTTACATCCTCAAGGTTAGGTATAGCTTTCCATGTTTCTAATTGTTTATGGAAAAATAAAATAATGTCTTCAGGAGCATAGTGGATTGACCTCATATATCTCCCAATTGCCTTGGAGTCTCTTCCTCCTATTCAAATGGCAGGAATATATCACTGACAGAGAGCCAAGGCCACAGTAGACAGAGGTCATTGCCACTGTGAAATTAAACAGGCAGAAGGGGGGCCTCCCTCCCTCCACCAATGCTGCAGCAGAACTCAGTCCAAGTAACAGACCGTCCAAGAGACTCAGGCATAGTGCCTCAACACCCACAGTGACAGCATAGTGCCTCAACACCCACAGTGATACAGTTGAAATGAGTGCCCTCAGACTAGCTACGCCATATCTTTGATAGAAAATAAATGTAATTGCAATTTCCTGTCTCAAAAAATGTGTATCCTTTAAAGGGTCTCTGTTTATACAATTATTCATATCTTGATAGCCGAGAGAAAAATCCACTGCTGGTGTTAGTTGTCTTAATAAAAGGTCATGAGTCATTTTCACTGCCAAAACAGCTTCATCTATTTCTCTGGCAGGGTTTTCTGCACTTAGTGAGAGTGTGTGTGACCTTTTTAGTGGGCAGATGATAGCGGTTTCCACCGAGACAGGAATAGAAAATAAAATGACCTGTTTAGAGACCAAAAAGGGCAGTGTAAGCACTTCGCCTTTCTTGGCAAGCTGCAGTCTTTGTCAAAAGTATGCTAACTTTGTTAGCTTTGTTAGCATACAGTGATTTTCACCTCAGCCTATGCCCCGTATGAAAGACTCATGCCTGCTGGGGATGACACGGGCGCCCATGGGGGAGGTAACTGACCTTTCACCCGGATATGATACTCAGCCACTGCCACTACTGCTGCAATGTTGTGTGAAATATGGTACCATATTTAGCACAATAACATCATTTTCCAATGAGGATAGGGTTGGGTTGGGGTTTGGATGGGTTGGGTTGGGTTGGGATGGGGTGACTGGTAGCTTTTGGGTGGATTTTCCTCTGACCTTCTTCCCTTCCCCCACTGTAGATGGACACCATGGAACATCTAGGGGAGGAGATCAGTGGGATGGCGCGGTGCCCATACGATGCCAAACACTCTAACATCGCCCTGTTTGCGGGTGAGAGACCATAACTAATTTGTTACTGGAATGTGGATGTGGCCTGGGAAAATATAGGGTACACTTTAGCCTAAAGCTTGTATTACCACATCAATATGAGTGCAATATATATATATTATGTTGAGTGTGTAATGTACTGTGTTTATTTTGTATACAGCAGTACCAGAGGCGATCAGTGCCGTTTAATATGAGGGAGGACGATTGTTTTTTCATGAGCATGGCCTTATTTCTATTACAGCATATTGGATGACTTTCATTCATATTCCATTCACCCAGTTCAATGTAACAGCGATAGGTTTAGGCTACTACATGATACTCAAATTTTCTCTATACCCATTATGAGGTTGCTACAACTTAGCCTATGAATGAAAGTTTACAACGTAGATGCACACAGGTCGAGAGACAAATTTGAGTTCACAGACAGTGACACATGGACAGACATTGACGTTCAATGCCGCCTTGCACACTCTTGCCTGCATCTAGCTGATATAGGGTGTAATCATTAGTCCAAGAGTTGCTCACAAGAGTTTCTATTGGACAAATTCAGGTATGTTTATCCCCATTTTGTTCCATTTGCTTCCATTTAAGAAACGTTTTTCAACAGAATCGGTGGAATGAATACACATCTGATCACGCGTAAACACAGTTTACTTTGATAGCAGCCACGTTGTATTCCTTGCTGCATCTATGCGCTATACTCCGCTCACCTCTTCCCTTCCCTTCGCTCACCTCTTCCCTTGCCATGCTTGTGTGACAAGGCGGGGAAACCTTCCCAAGCCAAATCGCTAGACACAGCCTACATCGTTGTCACCATATTATCTAAAGTAACGTCATAGTCAGCATAGCTAATAGAACTAATGCGTTAGTAAACCTGCTACAATCATGCAGTAACGTTACAATGTACAGTCAGTAAGCAGTTACACTGGCGGGCCCCGGTGGCAATAAATTAGTGAGACTAAAAGCTTACCGTGACTTGGAAGAGTTCCAGTGTTGTGTTGGAAAGTCATAGCCAGCTAGCTA
Source organism: Salvelinus alpinus (assembly GCF_045679555.1). Lineage (NCBI taxonomy): Eukaryota > Metazoa > Chordata > Actinopteri > Salmoniformes > Salmonidae > Salvelinus > Salvelinus alpinus. Next base: position 51,676,844 of record NC_092104.1, on the reverse strand, counting down.
ACATAGTATCCCTCTGTTTGAGCAGGGTGTTTCAGTAGGCTAAACTAGCTAGCTGCATTTGCTAGCTAAGTAAGTGAAACTGAAAAAAAATGACAATCTCTCTATTTCTCTCTTGCTTCTCCTTCATTTTGGAAGATATTAATTTGTTAAAAACTGTTCAAATATTGTCTTTCTCTCTTTGAGTCAACTACTCACCATATTTTATAGACTGCAGTGCTAGCTAGCTGTAGCTTATGCTTTCAGTACTAGATTAATTCTCTGATCCTTTGATTGGGTGGACAACATGTCAGTTCATACTGAAATAGCTCTGATAGGTTGGAGGACGTCCTCTGGAAGTTGTCATTATTACTGTGTAAATATATGGAAGGGAGTGAGAACCATGAGCCTCTTAGGTTTTGTATTGAAGTCAATGTACCCAGAGGAGGACGGAAGCTAGCTGTCCTCCGGCTATAAATTATTTGGTGACATGATTATATTCAGTATAGGTTTAGCTAAAAAGGAGAACTTTTTAAATGTTTAGCAATTAAAAATGTTATGAAATTCACTGAGGAGGATGGTCCTCCCCATCCTCCTCTGAGGAGCCTCCACTGAGCAGTACTGTGTGTCTAAGACAACTTTCCTCTCGGGGACATTAAAGTTCTTCATATTCTATCCAATACTAAGACAAATTAAACCACTTGTATGAATGCTATGTCAAGAATGTGTATTTATTTACAATGTATCAATATGGCTCACAGTAATTACTTAAATGTATTATGCAAATGTTCCTTTACTCTTAGTCGTTAAACATTAGCTAGATAGGAGAATCTTTCTCTATTTTAATGCAAGTTTGCATTAGGTATACTATCGTGCATTTAATACTTTGTGGCCCATTTTGATATCAATATACTAACAGTACAGTATGTCAGGAATAAGTGGCAGTCTGTTACATGCTGTTGAACAAATTGTTGAACTCTGGGCCACATTTGTTCCGTGTTTCTGGGAAGACTCTTTCTCTTGGCAGATGTAGATTGTGGGCAATATAAGTATATAAGTGGTTTTGCACCCCCCCAAAATTGAATCTTCTCCCGAATGTGGGGATTAAAAATGAATCAAAAAGACGAAACCCCAAATGAGTCAGATTATCGTTGGTGGGTTACAACTCCTCCAACCGAGGAGTTGTTAGTGATTCATTCCCATTGATATTCGCTGTGAACCGATTTATGAGGTTTTTGTTCAATTCAACCTGGTCTCAGGGCATTTCATATTATTCTGTATGTAAATCCAAGACCCTCCATTTAGTATGATATGTTACGTTTTGTGGTATGTATTAATTTGTGGATGTCCATCACTCATTTTGAAATGTTACGAATTACAAGTCGTATTATACATTATACTGTATATAAACTCAGCAAAAAAAGAAACGTCCTCTCACTGTTAACTGCGTTTATTTTCAGCAAACTTAACATGTGTAAATATTTGTATGAACATAACAAGATTCAACAGCTGAGACATAAACTGAACAAGTTCCACAGACATGTGACTAACACAAATTGAATAATGTGTCCCTGAACAAAGGGGGGGTCAAAAACAAAAGTAACAGTCAGTATCTGGTGTGGCCACCAGCTGCATTAATACTGCAGTGCATCTCCTCCTCATGAAATGCACCAGATTTGCCAGTTCTTGCTGTGAGATGTTACCCCACTCTTGGCATTGTCCCAAGCCCTCACCCTCCGATCCAACAGGTCCCAGACGTGCTCAATGGGATTGAGATCCGGGCTCTTCGCTGGCCATGTCAGAACACTGACATTCCTGTATTGGAGGAAATCACTCACAGAACGAGCAGTATGGCTGGTGGCATTGTCATGCTTGAGAGTCAGGTCAGGATGAGCCTGCAGGAAGGGTACCACATGAGGGCGGAGGATGTCTTCCCTGTAACACACAGAGTTGAGATTGCCTGCAATGACAACAAGCTCAGTCCGATGATGCTGTGACACACCGCCCCAGACCCCTCCTCCAAATCGATCCCACTCCAGAGTACAGGCCTCAGTGTAACACTTATGCCTTCAACGATAAACGCGAGTCCGATCATCGCCTCTGGTGAGACAAAACCACAACTCGTCAGTGAAGAGCACTTTTTGCCAGTACTGTCTGGTCCAGCGACAGTGGGTTTGTGCCCATAAGTGACGTTGTTGCCGGTGATGTCTGGTGAGGACCTGCCTTACAACAGGCCTACAAGCTCTCAGTCCAGCCTCTCTCAGCCTATTGCGGACAGTCTGAGCACTGATGGAGGGACTGTGCATTCCTGGTGTAACTCGGGCAGTTGTTGTTGCCATCCTGTACATGTCCCGCAGGTGTGATGTTTGGATGTACCAATCCTGTGCAGGTGTTGTTACACTTGGTCTGCCACTGCGAGGATGATCAGCTGTCCATCATGTCTCCCTGTAGTTCTGTCTTAGGCGTCTCACAGTACGGACATAGCAATTTATTGCCATGGCCACATCTGTAGTCCTCATGCCTCCTTACAGCATGCCTAAGGCACGTTCACGCAGATGAACAGGGACTCTGGGCATCTTTATTTTGGTGTTTTTCAGAGTCAGTAGAAAGGCCTCTTTGGTGTCCTAAGTTTTCATAACTGTGACCTTAATTGTCTACCGTCTGTAAGCTGTTAGTATCTTAACGACCGTTCCACAGGTGCATGTTCATTAATTGTTTATGATTCATTGAAGAAGCATGGGAAACAGTGTTTAAACACTTTACAATGAAGATCTGTAAAGTTATTTGGATTTTTACGAATTATCTTTGAAAGACAGGGTCCTGAAAAAGGGACATTTCTTTTTTTGCTGAGTTTACAAAAGTATGTGGAAACCCATTCAAATTAGTGGATTCGGCTATTTCGGCCACACTCGTTGCTGACAGGTGTATAAAATCGAGCACTCAGCCATGCAATCTCCATAGACAAACATTGGCAGAAGAATGGCCTCACTGAAGAGTGATGGCACCGTCATGTGCTGCCACCTTTCCAACAAGTCAGTTCGTCAAATGTATGCCCTGCTAGAGTTGCCCCGGTCAACTGTAAGTGCTGCTATTGTGAAGTGGAAACGTCTAGGAGCCGCGAAGTGGTAAGCCACACAAAGTCACAGAATGTGTCGTCTGTCCTCGGTTGCAACACTCATTACAGAGTTCCAAACTGCCTCTGGAAGCAACGTCAGCACAACAACTTTTCGTTGGGAGCTTCATGAAATGGGTTTCCATGGCCACACACAAGCCTAAGATCACCATGCGCAATGACAAGCGTCGTCTGGAGTGGTGTCCGCCATTGGACTCTGGAGCAGTGGAAATGTGCTCTCTGGAGTGATGAATCTCGCTTCACCATCTGTTAGTCCAACGGAGGAATCTGGGTTTGGCGGATGCCAGGATAATGCTACCTTCCTCAATGCATAGTGCCAACTGTAAAGTTTGGTGGTGGAGGAATAAAGGTCTGGGGCTGTTTTTCATGGTTTGGGCTAGGCCACTTTGTTCCAGTGAAGGGAATCTTAACACTACAGCATACAGTGACATTCTAGACGATTTTGTGCTTCCAACTTTGGGGCAACAGTTTGGGGAAGGCCCTTTCCTGTTTTCAGCATGACAACGCCCCCATCAGAAAGTGAGGTCCATACAGAAATGGTTTGTCGAGATCGGTGTGGCAGAACTTGACTGGCCTGCACAGAGCCCTGACCTAACCCCCATTGAACACCTTTGTAACGAATTGGAATGCCAATTGCGAGCCAGGCCTAATCACCCAAGATCAGTGCCCGACCTCACTAATGCCCTTGTGGCTAAAGCAATGTTCCAACATCTAGTGGAAACCCTTCCCAGAAGAGTGGAGGTTGTTATAGCAGCAATGGCGGGATCAACTCCATATTAATGCCCATGATTTTTCCTCTGACACCGACTGGTATAGAGGTCCTGGATGGCAGGAAGCTTGGCCCCAGTGATGTACTGGGCCGTTCGCACTACCCTCTATAGTGCCTTGCGGTCGGAGGCCGAGCAGTTGCCATACCAGGCAGTGATGCAACCAGTCAGGATGCTCTCGATGGTGCAGCTGTAGAACCTTTTGAGGATCTGAGGACCCATGTCAAATCTTTTCAGTTTCCTGAGGGGGAATAGGTCTTGTCGTGCCCTCTTCACGACTGTCTTGGTGTGCTTGGACCATGTTAGTTTGTTGGTGATGTGGACACCAAGGAACTTGAAGCTCTCGTCCTGCTCCACTACAGCCCCAACGATGAGAATGGTGGCGTGCTCGGTCCTCTTTTTCCTGTAGTCCACAATCATCTCCTTTGTCTTAATCACTTTGAGGGAGAGGTTGTTGTCCTGACACCACACGGCCAGGTTTCTGACCTCCTCCCTTATAGGCTGTCTCATCGTTGTCGGTGATCAGGCCTACCACCGTTGTGTCATTAGCAAACTTAATGATGGTGTTGGAGTTGTGCCTGGCCGTGCAGTGATGAGTGAACAGGGAGTACAGGAGGGGAATGAGCATGAACCCCTGAGGGGCCCCTGTGTTGAGGATCAATGTGGCGGAGGTGTTGTTACCTACCCTTACCACCTGAGGGCGGCCCGTCTGGAAGTCCAGGATCAAGTTGCAAAGGGAGGTGTTTAGTCTCAGGGTCCATAGCTTATTGATGAGCTTTGACGGCACTATGGTGTTGAACGCTGAGCTGTAGTCAATGAATAGCATTCTCACATAGGTGTTCCTTCTGTCCAGGTGGGAAAGGGCAGTGTGGAGTGCAATTGAGATTGCATCCTCTGTGGATCTGTTGGGGGGACATGCAAATTGGAGTGGTCTAGGGTTTCTGGTATAATGGTATTGATGTGAGCTATGATTAGCCTTTCAAAGCACTTCATGGCTACAGACGTGAGTGCTACAGGTTGGTAGTCATTTAGGCAGGTTACCTTAGTGTTTTTGGGCACAAGGACTATGGTGGTCTGCTTAAAACATGTTGGAATTACAGACTCAGATAGGGAGAGGTGGAAAATGTCAGTGAAGACACTTTCCAGTTGGTCAGCGCATGCTCGCAGTACACGCCTTAGTAATCAGTCTGCGGCCTTGTGAATGTTGACATGTTTAAAGGTCTTACTCACATCGGCTGCGCAGAGCGTGATCACACAGTCTTCCAGAACAGCTGGTGCTCTCATGCATGGTTCAGTGTTATTTGCCTCGAAGCGAGCATAGAAGTAGTTTAGCTCATCTGGCAGCTCTCGGCTGTGCTTCCCTTTGTAGCCTGTAATGGTTTGCAAACCCTGCCACATCCGACGAGCGTGAGATCGGTTGTAGTACGATTCGATCTTAGTCCTGTATTGATGCTTTGCCTGTTTGATGGTTCGTCGGAGAGCATAGCGGGATTTCTTATAAGCGTCCGGGTTAGAGTCCCGCTCCTTGAAAGCGGCAGCTCTAGCCGTTAGCTCAGTGAGGATGTTGCCTGTAATCCATGGCTTCTGGTTGGGTTATGTACGTACGGTCATTTTGGGGACAACATCATCGATACACTTATTGATGAAGCCAATGACTGATGTGGTGTACTCCTCAATGCCATCGGAGGAATCCCGGAACATACTCCAGTCTGTTCTTGCAAAACAGTCCTGTAGCTTAGCATCTGCTTCATCTGACCACTCTTTTATTGTCACTGGTGCTTCCTGCTTTAATGTTTGCTTGTAAGCAGGAATCAGGAGGATAGAATTATGGTCAGATTTGCCAAATGGAGGGCGAGGGAGAGCTTTGTATGCGTCTCTGTGTGTGGAGTATAGGTGGTCCAGAGTTTTTTCCCCTCTGGTTGCACATTTAACATGCTGATAGAAATTTGGTAAAACGGATTTAAGTTTCCCTGCATTAAAGTCCCCGGCTAATAGGAGCACCACCTCTGGGTGAGCGTGTTCTTGTTTGCTTAAGGCGGAATACAAATCATGCAATGCAGTCTTAGTGCCAGCCTTAGTCTGTGGTGGTATGTAAACAGCTACGAAAAATACAGATGAAAACTTTCTAGGTAGACAGTGTGGTCTACAGCTTATCATGAGATACTCTACCTCAGGCGAGCAATAGCTCAACACCTCCTTAAATATCATGCACCAGCTGTTATTTACAAAAATACATAGTTCGCCGCCCCTTATCTTCACCAGACGCCACTGTTCTATCCTGCCGGTACAGCGTATAACCAGTATGTTGATAGTGTTTACAGTTTTGAATGTCCCGTTGGTAGTTTAATCTTCCGCATAGGTCATCTATTTTATTTTCCAAAGATTGCACGTTTGCTAGCAGAATGGAAGAAAGTGGGGGTTAATTCGATCGCTTACAAATTCTCAGAAGGCAGCCCGACCTTTGGCCCCTTTTTCTCTGCCTTCTCTTCACGCAAATCACGGGGATCAGGGCCTGTTCCCGGGAGAGCAGTATATCATTCTCGTCGGGCTCGTCAGACTCGTTAAATGAAAAAAAGGTTTCTGCCAGTCTGTGGTGAGTAATCGCAGTCCTGATGTCCAGAAGTTATTTTCGGTCATAAGAGACGGTAGCTCCAACATTATGTACAAAATAAGTAAAAAAATAAGTATTAACAATGCAAGGAAACAAACAAAAAACAATTGGTTGGGGACGCGTAAAATGTCAGCCTTCTTCTCCGGCGCCATCTTAATATGCCTTCTGAACACAAATGCATCTTTTGTAAATGATGTCTGAGTGTTGGAGTGTGCCCCTGACTATCCATACATTTTTAAAACAAGAAAATGATGCCACCTGCTTTGCGTAATAGAAGGAATTTGAAATGATTTATACTTTTATGTTTGATACTTAAGTATATTTTAGCAATTACATTTACTTTTGATACTTAAATATATTTAGAACCAAATACTTTTAGACTTTTACTCAAGTAGTATTTTACTGGGTGACTTTTACTTTTACTTGAGTAACTTTCTATTAAGGTATCTATACTTTTACTTAGTATGGCAATTGGGTACTTTTTCCACCACTGCTCTGAGACCATGTTGTTCAATTATGTAGTTAAAGTTTCCAATGCAGCCATCCATTTGAACCTGAGGAGCTGAGTTCATCCTCGCTGCGGATAATGCATCGAGGAGCATGTGTCTGTTTGTTTTCTGTCAATGAGCCTGAGGTTTCTGTGTATCCATTTCTCTCGTCTTGGTTTCTCTACATGTTCGTGCATCCAGTGATCAACATCAGCATCTTTGAGTGTTTGTTTGTGTGTTTGGCCCATGACTGGTATGGCGGTTGACTTCTTATCCCTCTCCCTCTCTCTTCTCCCTCCAGATGGAAAGCTCTACTCCGCAACAGTAACAGATTTCCTAGCGATTGATGCAGTCATTTATCGTAGCCTTGGAGATAGCCCAACTTTGCGCACTGTCAAACATGACTCCAAGTGTCTCAAAGGTGAGGAGAGCCATCGGATATATAGACCTGAGGGTTGAAAGAGGTGATAACATGGACAATGAATGACGGGTTGGAAAACAAATCAGAGTTAGAGTGAAAGGGGGGTGATTTGATGGATGATTTGCTATTGCAACACACTTTATTTGATGCTGTCACTCTCACAACCAGTCCCATAGCAGTTATGTACTCAGGAAATTGGCTGCCCCTGGAAACGAAAAGAACATGACCAGGTTGTCCAAACTGAATGGGGAGATCCCTCATTCCCCCCAACATGTAAATAGCCCCCTAAATAGAGATGATGGATTGAGCTACTCCCTGTGCTGTGCCTGGGCTGTGCCTCACTGCACACTGTGATTGATACTTTAGGTATTGGGTGTAAAATGGGGTGTCTGATCTGTTTTGTGATGATATGCCTTCTTTTTTTTTACAGAGCCGTATTTTGTACAGGCAGTTAACTACGGTGACTTCATCTACTTCTTCTATCGAGAAATTGCCATGGAGTACAACACAATGGGAAAGGTAAGCTGATTGGGGTTGTCTGTCCCTTTTCAGGAGAGCTTTGGGAAGTAAACAGGAAGTGGGTGTATCAAGTATCTGGAAGGGCGTTCAGCAAGACCAAAATGGTCAACCTTTTTCGATACAGAAAAAACATTTGCAGGATGTAGGCCTAAAAATAGTTGAAAAACATGTTAATGCCGCCTGGAAAGTCATTTTGAAGTCTAAATATATTCTCTGACTTGCATGTCCGTGCTACTGTTTGACCTGTTGCTCACTCGTGCTGTTTCCTCAAAGGGTTTCGAAGTTTTACTTCGAAATGAGACAGACAGACAGGAAAAGAGAGGAAAGGAAAATTACTTTATTCTTCATTCAAGGTTTTAGACCAGAGGGATATGAAACATGTTTCGATTATTTCTTTCATTTCAGTTTGCATGGAGAAGGTTTAATTGGGTACCTACAAGGAAATTATATAATTATATAAACATTATGTATTTTTGATTAAATGGAGGCGGAGGGGGTGTATTCACCCAATTTCGACTGACGTGTTGTACTGCACATGAATACCAAGTGAAATTCTCTGGTTATTTTTGAAAGGGATATCAATATAACGAAGCATGTGGAGTAGTGCGCAAAGTGGTTTGGTTGATCATTTGCGGTAGAGGAATGGCACTTTCTGATTGATTAACTGGAGTTTCTTTTGACAATCTGAAATGTAAGAAGTTCCACAGTCATTAGTGCTGTTGTATATTTATGCATGATTCATATTTACAAGACCATGGCTCTGGTCTAAGAGATCTGCCTAGTTATGGAGACCGAATAGTAATAAGCTGTACCTTCTGTGAGTGAGCTGGTTGGGGAATAAGGAGAACAGCCACACCACAGTTGTGTGGTGTAAATGTCAGCAAAACATAGGAGTTGATTATTGACTTCAGGAACCAGAGGAGGGAACATGCCCCGATCCACATCAACGGGACTGCAGTGGAGTGAGTCAGCAGTTTTAAGGTCCTCGGTGTCCACATCACCGAGGACTTGTCGTGGACCACTCTGGTCAAGACGGCTGAAGAAATTGAGCATGCCACCCCGGGTCCTCTCTAAATACTACTGCTGCACCATCAACAGCGTCCTGACCGGTTGCATCACGGCCTAGTACGGGAGCACAAGGCCCTCACTGGAACCGTGCTCCCACCTATCCAAACGGTGCCTGAGGAAGGCCCGCAGGATCATCAAGGACCCCACACACCCCAGCCACGAGCTGTTCTCTCACTTACCATCGGGCAGACGGTATCAGAGCATGAGGTCTGATACCAACAGGCTCAGAGACAGTTTCTATCTACAAGCCATCAGACTTCTGAACACTTGAACTGGACTGACCACCTGCTCTGATTCTCACATTCCATAGCACATGTGCACTCACTGCACAATTTAAAACTTGCCCCCAATCCCCCCTTCCCCAAAACACGTGTAAATGTTGGACTATAAATTGTCCCTTCCTGTATTATGCTTATGCTAAAATGTTTATTCTATTCTACTGAGCCATTTACTTTATGTTCATTTTCTTATCTTTTCTTATTTCTTGATGTTGTCGCATTGTCGACAGGAACCTGCAAGTAAGCATTTTGTTCGGACGGTGTATGCCATGTGTATCCCGTACATAAGACTACTAAAACGTAAAAACTTGAAACTGGGTGTGTCTGAAATATCCACTGAGTGTGTGTGCGTTGTGCAGGTGGTGTTCCCCCGTGTGGCCAGGGTGTGTAAGAGCGACCGGGGCGGCTCCCAGAGAGTTCTGGAGAAACAGTGGACGTCCTTCCTGAAGACCCGTCTCAACTGCTCCATCCCGGGAGACTCCCACTTCTACTTCAACATCCTGCAGGCCGTCACCGACGTCATCCACATCAACGGACGCGACGTTGTCATGGCAACCTTCTCCACACCTTACAACAGGTACGAGGAAATCAATTTCCCAGGCCACCCCAGCGCGTAATTCACTGTCACAATAGTTGCATGCCCTTTGGTCAGGTGCGTAATGTAATTCCTGCATTATTCATATTGAGAATGTAGAATCGTTTAAGTGTGAGTTTTTATCTAAATTGAAATTACAAAGGAGCAGTAGAGCTGCTACATATTGTAATTCCCATTTTATGGTGGTTTTTAGGCAATAAGACAATTGCTTGTGACAATGCAATTGAGCATGGTTAATGGGCATTAAAAGTCAATGAAGCGGCTTGGAATTTCTATAAGCGAATTTGATCCGGGCATGAATCGCAGTTAGTGAGCGAAATGAGAGGGAACAGATTTTGACTGGAGGTAGCATTCAGGATTTATTAGCCATTCATTTAACCAAGTTCCTTGGCAGCATGGCTTGCCTCTCGCTCTGTACATAGCCAACGCTGGCTGATTACTAAGATTTACAGCCTTGGCCACGAGGTTAACAGAATAACAGCTCAGTAACCGCCACAATCCTGTCCTTGTACATGCTGTCTCTTAATGCCAAGGCAGCTGAAATGCCCATAAGAAATGACTGGGAAATAGTGATTCAGAGCTATGCTATGCGCAGTTTGCACAGTGGAGTCCTATCAATCGGACTGATTTTTTTTTTTTTGTGGGGGTGGGATGTATATACAGCATTCCTGGGTCGGCTGTCTGCGCCTATGACATGGCTGAGGTGGCCAATGCGTTCATGGGACGTTTCAAAGAGCAGAAGTCCCCTGATTCCACCTGGACACCTGTTCCTGAGGACAAAGTTCCAAAACCAAGGTATGCCCCCCTCTCCCACACACAAACAAAGCCACACCCGCAGCATGAAAGAAGCTCGCTATCAGCAAACAAAGCATGAGATCATATTCCAGATGGCTGCCTGATAAATCTCCATCTCTGTGTTCCTAATTACCCGGCAAAGAGCAGCTCTTTTTCTCTAAAAACCGAGATCTGTGGAGGGGGATCGTAAGTGGTGTATATCCCCGTATGGCTGATGATGCGGAGAGCAACAGGATACCACCCCTGGTGATTAGCATAAAATGATGTGTTTGTGTAAAACAAGGTCAGGTGTTAATGAGATCTGAAATCTACATCTTGTTTATTCAATATCATTTCTGTCAACGTTATCAGCAGACAAACAGAAGGGAGTTTTCACAATGTTGCCCAGGTTTTTTTTACTGTCTCTTCTGCAGCAGCAGCAGCAGCAGCAGCAGACATGCCGTGTGTCATCGTCTCCCTGACTGATCTGCCTCTCGTGCTCTCTTTATGTACTGTAGACCTTATTACAATCTGCAGTGTCTACCATGGAAAAGAGATTGAATCGGGCCGTTTCAATGTGGATAACTTGGTGGATTCTTTAGCCTGGGTGTACCGTAGTACTCGTAAAAACTTTTTATGGCTGTCGAGAGGTGAGATGTCTTTGAACGGATCTCCTATCAAAGGCAGCTTCACTTTTACAGGGCCCCTCTCCTCTGCTCCTCTGTCCTTATAAAGAGATCAAATGGCCGCTCTCGGACTCTCTCTTGTTTGATTCCCTGCTGCTTTCATCCACTTCAGGCCCGGGTGCTGTGCTGGCTCTTCGTCCTTAGAGAAGTACAAGGTGTCCAACGAGTTCCCTGACGACACCCTGAACTTCATCAAGCAGCACCCTCTCATGGATGAAGCTGTTCCCTCTATCGCTAACAGGCCCTGGTTTCTCAAGACCATGGTGCGGTGAGTATAGCATCACTAGCTAGGATGGTACGCTAGCTAGCTTGCTAGATAGGTCTGGGTTATGGGTGGATTTCATCAACATCATGCATGCATTATGCATTACTATTTGTAATAACCGGTGGAATCTTTACATAAATAGATCGTAGTAACATTTGTGATTTAAATGGCAGGGCACATAGCAAAGTGTTATGTTACATGCAATGTCAGCAGTTAAAAGCATTATACAAGTCTAAAGCAGTCACTTTTATGAGGGCATATGGTGGAGAGGCGGTTTTAGTACCTATGTCACAGCCTCTGTGTGTAGTGTGACTCTGACACAGGAAGTCAACTGCAAACTGACTTTGTAATAGGACTTTATCTCGTCTATTCCCCAAAGGGACATCTCTGAATTCAAGCTTTTGTTACAAATTGGAGTCGACTATCAAATCCTATCAACTATGAAAACCTATTCCGTTCCCCGGTGTACAGTATGCTCCAGCATCTAGCCAGTCACAATCTGTAGATTGTCCCTCTTAAGATGTCCCATTATGGGACAAAATCATGGGCATAGTTCTTGAGGTTGTTGTTATTCTTAATAGGACAGAACCATATCATACTTGCTGTTATTGTTTATGGTACAAAACCATGGGCATAGTGAACGCAGACATTCAATGTCATTTCAAACCAAACAGGCTCGAGTGGGAGAGAAGGCCTCTTCTCATTAATTTGATTGTGATGTGCGCATTTACTCCGGGTAATGTAAAATCATCCTGTGCTCTCATTCCAGCGTTCAGGCATGGCACATGTTTTATATCTTGTGACCCTGTGTAAAGGAGAGATGTCTTTAAACAGCCAGATGGAGAGGATGAGGGGGTCCTTAAATTACTGAATAATGTCTTTAATAATTTCCATCTCACTGAATGAATAGCTATGAAAATGTATTTGCGTATGGATCTGCAAATTATACATCCTCACGATAACACTAGGAGCTCCATGGTCTAAATGTAATTGGATATTCCTCTAGATAACACTCAGTGGAGTTCAGCCCCAAAAATTAAATCAGGAAATTCATAAATGTGTTATTCCCGGCATTTCATATCCCTTCCAGATACCGGCTCACCCGGATCTCCGTGGACAACGCTGCGGGACCCTATCGGAATCACACTGTCGTTTTCCTGGGCTCGGAGAAGGGGATCATTCTGAAATTCCTGGCCAAGACGAACAGCGGTTTGCTGAATGACAGTCTCTTTCTGGAGGAGCTCAACGTGTATAACCCGGAGAAGTGTGTATTCCATTACCCAGCCATGCTACCTAAACCAGCAGCACTACCCCAGCCCACCACATGGCTACTCTATCATTTAAAGCCTTTCATCAGGTTACACTGCACTGACCACAGCTCTTAAATTAAAGAGCTGGCCCTGGAGCTTCAGTAACGGGGGCTCAGACCGCAAAGCTTTACTCTTACAAATGCAGGATGATTAAAGAAAACAGAGAGGGACTGTGTTAGTCTTTAAAGCCAGACTGAGATCTCTCCTTAATACATTATGAAGGGGCTTTTAGAATATTTGGAATGGAAGTAAATGAGGGAAAAATCTGCCTGGGCCTTGCCAATGCAAATATTTACATGACAGGCCTGATGATGGGGTAGAGTCAGTGAGCGGGGATGAGAGGCAGGGCTTTCAAGGTGACGGGCGTTTGTTATCCAACATTGTAGCGGCACGTGACATGGGTGGGTGTGGAATAAAGTACGAGCCCCCTCTTTCCCTCTCCCCCCTGTCTTCATAGCATGGGCAGAGCAGTCTCTGGCCCGCAACCATCTGGCCTGAGTGGATAGCGCAAGTGACTTGCTGGGTTGGATCAGGATCTGGGTTTGCCCACCATGCATTACATAGTGTAGATGGACTATAAGCTCTAATTGAGGGCTCTAATGCAGGGCTGGAGGTAAATCCCTCCTCTGGGGTAGATGGATGCTCTGCATAGGGGGATTAGCGTGGGGCTCTCTTATACCCCGCAGACAAAGATGCTTGGGTGGGGCTTTGAGCTCCTATCAACAAAGACTGGAGCTGTTTTAAGTGCTCTGTTAGTGTTGACAACTCATGCCATCCATCTGTCTGTCTGTCTCTCTCTCTGCCTTGTCGCTAACTCTAACTCCCCATCCAGGTGCAGCATCGATGGTGTGGACGACAAACGTATCGTCAGCATGCAGATCGACAACCAGGGCCACTCTCTGTTTGTGGCCTTCACCTCCTGTGTGGTCAAGGTGCCACTCTCTCGCTGTGAGAGGCATGGCAAATGCAAGAAGTAGGTTTAGAAATAAAACCCTGCATCCATCCATTCTCTTAGATTCAGGGCTTTTGTAATGCATTTGTAATGTCATAACTAATCAGTCATCAGGAAAGTAAAAGAAAGGCTGTTAAGATACACGCTGTGATGAGAGCTGTGTGTGTCTGTGGTGTGTTTCCTCCAGATCATGTATTGCCTCCAGGGATCCCTACTGCGGCTGGGTGTCCGAAGGAGCATGCAGACAGGTGGTGCTCGACCCAAAGTACGTTCCTGCTCATTCTCACTATCATACTATCGATTTCATGTACAGTAGTCATAATACGATCTGTGCCATGTGATGACTGGTGACCTCAATGACTTCACTCTATCTATACAGTTGCAGTTTCTATGATTAGTCACATTTTTGTGGTGCTCTATATTTTCTTCTAGCTGAAATGGCCATTGGAAAGGCTGATGGAAGGAAAGGGATATTTGCTCTGGCACTGAGGCTGGGACTGGGACTGGGTCATGGGTTTGCGAGGAGGGGGTTGATGGTCACCATAATTTGTAGCTATATTTATGACACAGAACTAGATGCATTTTGAACAAACAGCATATGAGGTTTCTGTGGGTGGAAACCAATTTTACAGATGAAGTCATAATAAAGGAACAGCTTTTGATGTTAAATGAATTTAATCCCATCCAAATGATTGGTCTCGCATGCTACATTACGATATCCTATTATTATTTCTAAAGCCTGGGCCTCTCGACTGTTCTGATTGAGTTTCCACTTTGGAAATTGAGTAGACAGAGGCATTAGGAGGTTAGATGACCTCACTTTTTACTGTACAATATTTCTAAGTGAGTGAGTGGGGTTTCGAGAGCTATTATCTGTTGGTTTTGTGGCGAGCTATTGATAGCATTTGGACGGACACGTCCCAGTGTTTAACAAAAGGCCTTAATACCAACAGGTCCTGGAGAGAGAGACTCTCTCTCTCTCTCTCTCTCTCTCTCTCTCTCTCTCTCTCTCTCTCTCTCTCTCTCTCTCTCTCTCTCTCTCTCTCTCTCTCTCTCTCGCTCTCTCTCGCTCTCTCACTCTCTCGCTCTCTCTCGCTCTCTCGCTCTCTCTCTCCCCTCTCGCTCTCTTTCCCCTCTCGCTCTCTTTCCCCTCTCGCTCTCTCTCCCCTCTCGCTCTCTCTCCCCTCTCGCTCTCTCTCCCCTCTCGCTCTCTCTCCCCTCTCGCTCTCTTTCCCCTCTCGCTCTCTCTCCCCTCTCGCTCTCCCCTCTTTCTTACCCCCAATCTCACACTTTCTCTCTCTCTTTCCCCCTCTCTCTTTCTCTCTCTCTCGCTCTCACTCTATCTTTCTCCCTCTCCACATCCATCTGGACTTGGGGGATGATTTGCCAGCTCTTTCATGTCAAGATGCCTCTTTTAATGTCTGAAAACAGATTGGTCCCTCGTCACCTGCATATTCCCCCTGACCAGCTTGCATGTGATGTGGTTCTGCTGTTGACTACTCCTCCCCATGCTAACACCTGTACTATAGTATAATAACAGGTTCCCACTTGCACCTCCCTCTTGCGTATTCCCTGAGAAAGCCAATGCTAGATAAATCGAGATCAGATTAAAAACTATGCAGCATGTGTCTGGAAAGGTTTTAAGGTTTTGTTCATGCATCTAGCGAGTCTGGTTCGTGACTATGTGTCTATGATAGACAAATCAGATTAGCAGATTAGGAGATACCAAGAGATGGATTTTGTTGTGCATTTCTTCTTTCTGCATTTCAGACAAAATTATTTGATTAAGATCCTTCTTCTGGTTTGAAGCCTTGTAGACTGGCCTGTGTAGAGCATGATCCACGTTCTGATTGTGAGCAGTGATTTACGGAGTGTGGGCTGTCATCCGTGATTGTAATCTCTCTGACAAGTTGGCCGCTCTGTTTCACTGCATGGTTGGTGGTCCTTCAGGAAAGTCAAAGAGCATGGCTGGGAGAAAATGGCATCTCTTTCACGAGAGCTTCCACTGCCCTAGTGTCCACCTTCCTTCCTCCTCATTGGCCTGGCCCCTGGTCCCGATGCGTGTGATTAGATGATTGGACCGTAGACCTATATCGATAGTGATGGTAGACAGTACGGTTGTCCTCCTGGCTGATTGTGCCTGTGCTCATCCTGTGTGAGTCCAGATCTGTCCAGGCCTGCGCTCAGTATTTTACCATGATGTCTCTGTTAATTATGCAGATCGGCCTTCGAGCAGGACGTGGAGCATGGCAACACAGATGGACTGGGAGACTGCCAAAGTAAGCAGGCCTCTTCCCTCTGTTGATCTGGGCTCAATGTGCCTCTGTCCTACAGGATAGGGACAGGTCTTTCACCCCACCACAAGCAGCAGAAAACACACACACACACACACACACACACACACACACACACACACACACACACACACACACACACACACACACACACACACACACACACACACACACACACACACACACACACACACACACACACACACACACACACACACACACACACACACAGCTCCATGCCTAGTTAAATAAAGGTTAAATAAAATAGAAAATACATCACTAAAGAGGCTTACACAACAATTGTTTGTATAGACTAGAGTAGAACACATAGCTCTGTGTTAGTTTCTGGTTAATACCAATTAATTAGCAGAAAATAAGAAAACAAACACTTCACAATCCTTTAACCAGAGAAGCACTATAGATCACAATGGATGAGAATGCCTATCTTCAGTTACGATCTTCAATTACTTTAAAGAGGTGAATGAAAAGCTATTGAATGATCATGCCAATGTATCATTCATCTTGCAGCTTTAGCTTTTGCTCTTTGAAAACATTAACACATCTTTCCTTTGACTTTTCAGATACGTTTGTGGCCCTCAACGGTAAGTAACCACACTAAATGAACAAGATGATACCTACCCTCAACCTTATTTATTTTCAGCCCTTCACTTCTATCAATTCTTTGCTCTCGCCGAAATGAAGCCCTGCCCACTATTTCACAGGTGACTAAACGAACTGAGCTTTAATTGAATTCATTCCCTTTTCTTTCTGTAGATGTTCAGTCCAGTCCTCATGGTCATGAAAGGGCTCGCTATGGTCAGTTTACTTTTGTTTTCCCCCAGTCTGTTTTAACGTGTAGTACTGTAGCTTCTAGCGCCCTCCCTAAATCCACTCCCTAGTGTTCAGAGTCCAGACCTTCTCTCCCCTCCACCCTCTTCCTGCCCTGGCCTGCTCTGCTGTGAAAGATCCCTAGACTGCAATGCAATAGTATTGATTTGTCCTGACTTTTTATTCCCTAATTGGATGGATCTTGTTGTTAATAGAAAAGGCCTCCGAGGTTCACTGTGGTTGACTAGACTCATCAGGGCACATGGGAAAAGATGGAGGGTTGTTGACAAAGGCTAACATAGGAAGCGGCGACATTTTTCATACAAACCCACAGCCGTGCTGCACAATACCACTAGTTTAGGCTGCAGCATGAATACACACGCAGACGGACTGCACAATTAAATTCCACACTTACACCCATCGAGTGTGTTTATGCTTGATTCTTGGTGCTGGTTGATCGAAACCATTTCCCCCCGCAGGCTTATGAAGAAAAATGATAAACAGTCTTGGTTAGCCTGCAGCGATGTCACAGTCTTCCATTGCACCTCACACATCACACTTGAGCTGTACAAGATTCACACTCCCATAAGGAATGACAAGAATAGCAATTATTTGAAGTCATTCCAGAAATACCCCCCACACTCCTTATTTTCTACCCCCTGTGTTTCTCCCCAATTTCCCCCATTTCTTCCTGTCAGATTTCGGGTCAAATACAAAGCGTTTGCTATTTCAATGCAGCAGTAGTGTGTTTATTCTCCCCAAGGTCTGACTGTGTTTTTGAGGCAGTCAAACCCAAGCATTTCAGGTTCCGACACAGACTGTTGATATAATATTTAAATGCAACTGCAAATGCCTCCCCAGACAAGCCACTGCCTCTAATTAATTTATAAAAAAGATATCTGCACAAGTCGGCAGTTTAGGATTTTCTTTTCCAAGGAGCTGATCCTCCTACTCCGTATGTGTGTCATCAGCCTGAATTGCACTTCCCCTGGCCGTAGAAAATGAATTATAAAATAGTCCTGTCACGCTAATCTCTCAGCCCACGGTGCATTGTTAAATAAATCATTTTAATGATTGCCACACGGAGGCTGCGGGGCTGTTGTGCATGGAAGACCAACAGCAACAATCCCGGCCCCCTACCACCGCTCCCCCTCCCCCACCAGCCTCTCTATCCACAACCACCACTCATGAGAAAGCGTTTTGAAATGGTTTACTGTGAGCTGGCCTGATTAACATACGAGCTGTTGATTACAGTATGGCCGCTCACCGCCTGGGAGTAGCCTCAAATTATTGCTCTAAACAGGAGAGACGTGGGGATGGTAATGTGATAATGTGATTTATATGGTTTTATTGTCAGAGGAGCCACCAAAATATACAGACTGGAACTTAAGGCGGAGGTAGAACGAATATTGATATTGATACAGCATAGAAAAATAACGGAGTATGGTAGGGTCTAGTTTTAGTCCTGTTTTAACTGTGGCCAGCGATAAGCCAGCAGTGCAGGGTGTCATTAAGGAGTGTAATCAGAAGGGTAATTTAGGTTAGAGGACATTAATATCTTACCCCTCATGATTAATTTGGTCTTGAAGTTGAGCTTTTTCAAAGCGCTCTACTAAATATAGCTGATAGATTGACATTGAAATGTAACGGGTAGAGGAGAGCCTGGGACGTGAAGAGAAGGGAGGATTGTTAGGGAGGTATTGGGCTTTTTCTTGGTCTTCATATCAAAGGTATGCTTCCCTGAGGTGATTGTGAGAGGTGGTTCAGTTCTTGCCAGCGGCAGCATGACATGTGAGTGAGGAAAGGAAAGTTTCTCCCCTCCTCAGAGACTCTCTATCTCTCCCTTCCTGCAAGGTCACAGCTCCCTGGAGATACAGGGTCCAGTAATCAGTTGTCCAGGGTCGCCTCACTAGGCAGGCAGGCACACTGTCTTGTAGCTTCGCACAGCCCATCTGCTCCTCGAGTGTGTGTGTGTGCGTATGTGTGCGTATGTACATCTGTGTGAGAGAGAGAGTGTGAGGAGAGTTAACATGTGTTGTGTCCGGCAGGCCATCCCACTCTCCCATTCCCCACCACGGCCCATCCCCCTGCAGGAGGACCACTGGGTCGGGGCGGCATGGTGGAGCAGGCGGACACCCCCATGCCCTCAGATAACAGGGACCCCTATATGGCAGTGCCCTCTCAGACCCAGCAGGATGCCAATGGTAAGCCTTGGAATAGAAAAGTCAATTTCTCCTGTGGCAGGGATGAGATTTACTGTGTCTGCTTCCAGCTGACTAGCCCGGAACTGAAACAGTGTCAGGAGAGAACAAATTGCCACGCCCCGGAGAGAGAGATTTATTAAACAAAGACTCTAATGTCCCTGAGGAGATGTAATACACAGACCATTACGCTTCAGGAAAAAAAGGAAGATTTCACTGTATTTATTTCCCCAAGAAGATGGCCCCAGTTTTATCTTGTGCAGGGACATGACATTGAATGCCCTTTCTTGCTGTCTTAACATCCCAGCTGGCTCAAGGTCACTTTAAACCCAGACACATAAAGATGCCGGGAGAAAACACAGCCATGATTACACTGGCATGATCAATGTCATGTACCGTAATAGAGCAGGAAAACCATTAGAAGTTCCATTACACCAAATGTAATGTCTCATTGGTACATTACCTGAGTCATCTTATTAGATGAGTGGTTACCATGAGTAGATATTGATCATCAATAAGGATGATTAGAGGTGACCGGTGGCCTCATAGATATCCACAAAACACACACGCACCAATGAGGAGTACAGCTAGAGGACTGTGTGTTAGGGTGAGGTCATCAGGGAGGAGGAGTCTATCTCTCTCTCTCTCTCTGGTACGTGGCAGTGTGTGAGGTCTCTGGGGTTGTACTGTAGGGATGGGTCACAATTCTCCACCCTTCTCCTGAAGTGAGCACTTCCCATCACAGATTTAAAAGCATTGGTGAAAATATTGACTGGAGGGAGTTTCCTCCATTGTCATTGTCACCATCCATGATGGAAATTGTGAGATAAGACTGGAAGGGTGGAGAATGGTGATGCAGTCTAGGTGAAGCTCAGTGAGCTAGCCGTCTCTCTCCTGTCGCTTTCCTCTCTGGAAGCTGGAAGCAGACACCTGTAGGCAGACCAGACAGACACAATGGTGGCAGAGAATACGGCATGGTGTTGCTACCCTCGTTGCTGTTACCTGGGTCCTGGCTGGCCCCGTCCATCATGGCAACCGAGTTAACAGCAACAAGGGCTCACATTCAAACTCAAGCTTCTCACAGTATTTCTTTCTATTTTCTTTTCAACGTCACTTTTGCAGCTTGTCTCTGTATTATCAGTTCAGTTTCAGCTCTAGCTGGGTTTTTTTTGCTATGAAAGTGAGCTCTGATGATATTGTCTGTTTTGGTTCTGTGACTGTTTGCATGGCTTGGTTTTTAAACTCTGGCTTGACTATTTATGTTCTTGCTTGGATTACTTTGATGTATTAAGCTCCGTTTTGCCTTCATGCAGCTTAAACCATCGCTGCATGGCAATTGAGCACCACTTTCGACAGTACTCATCTCCTTATGTCCTTATCCCTCTTTCCCATGTGCAGGTGCACTTCTCTTCTCATTCCTAGCTCCAGGTGCCAAATGTACTGTGAAAACATAGTGCTGAGTGCCAATCTAACACATTAAGGTTATAGGGTATGACAGCCACTGTCTCAAAGCATAACCATAGAGTCATCAAACCTCCATCTTAGCCAAATGAACATGAATACATACATACAGGGAAATCTGAATTCTTCATCACCAGATGTTTTGAACTAAATGTAGTTGCATTGACATTAATTAAACAAATTAAACTATAAATATTGCAGATGTAATAACTGCCCAAATTCTGAGCCCCCAGATTAATCCTTGCTTGCAATTAAAATGATATAAAATTCCAACTTTCTATTTTGAAGCTCACTCATTTGTGGGATCTGTTAATGAATATTACAGTACCAATATGTATTAGGGCAACACATTGGAATGATTAGAATGGTAAAATAATGAGTATCCGCACTGTGGATATTTAATAGTTCACCCTCTGCCAGAAAAGAGCACCAATGTTGCTTGGTTTGCTGTCCCAGTACATTTGCACCGTTGTGTCTGGGCTCATCTATCCGTGTGATATCCCACCTCTCCCTCCCGCGACCCTCCCTCCCCCCCCTACCTCTCCCCGCACCACCATCTGCTACCATTGTGAACAGTCTCCCTTCCACAAGACCTTTCATCTGTCGAGATGGAATGTTCCAAGGCTGTACCTTATGTAGTGTAAATGTATTACTAACCATATTTATAGAACATCCTACCCTCTGCCAACTGAAGTCATATCTATCTATATCTATCGATCGATCTATCTATCTATCTATCCCCTGCCCCGTCTGAGGCAACGAGTCCCGTCCTCCCCATCTCTCCCTTTTCTGCCCCGCCAACCTGTGGCCATCTCTGTGTGTCTCCAATTTATGGGTTCATTACAAAAGCTATCCAGACAGGGCGAGGGGAAGGTGGGAAGGGAGGGAGGGAGGGAGGAATTCTCTCCCGTCGCTCTGTGGCCTTGGTCGTCTGTTGCACATGTAACAGTATAACTTTAAACCGTCCCCTCGCCCCGACACGGGCGCGAACCAGGGACCTTCTGCACACATCAACGGTCGCCCACGAAGCATCGTTACCCATCACTCCACAAAGGCCGCGGCCCTTGCAGAGCAAGGTGCAACACTACTTCTAGGTTTCAGAGCAAGTGACGTAACTGATTGAAACGCTACTAGCGCGTACCCGCTAACTAGCTAGCCATTTCACATCCGTTACACTCACCCCCCTTTCAACCTCCTCCTTTTCCGCAGCAACCAGTGATCCGGGTCAACAGCATCAATGTAACAGTATAACTTTATGGCGTCCCCTCACCCCGACCCGGGCGCGAACCAGGGACTCTCTGCACACATCAACAACGGTCGCCCACGAAGCATCGTTACCCATCGCTCCACAAAGGCCACGGCCCTTGCAGAGCAAGGTGCAACACTACTTCTAGGTTTCAGAGCAAGTGACGTAACTGATTGAAACGCTACTAGCGCGTACCCGCTAACTAGCTAGCCATTTCACATCCGTTACACACAGTCACTGTTCTAATCCCTCCATGGATACATATTTTGAGTTGTATTGTTTAACCCCATGAAGTTACACAGGAACATCATTGGATATGTTTAGACAGGCAGCCCAATTCTGATGTTTTTTCACTACCTTCAGTGTTGGTATTTTACACTTGGAGTAGACAGACAGTTAGCAAGTTGCATCTAGATCGGTTATTTTCAGCTTCAGTTGACTGGCACCTGTGTACCAAGGAGAGTGGCATGATAGGGGCACAACCTTGGAGTGGTGCCAATTACTGTGCCAAGATGTCATTTCAGTTTGAACACTCACCATTATCAGGCTGGAAAGTCTACTAGGAAACTCTGAATAAAGGGAATAATAGAAATGAGGTCCTCACTGCTCAGCGATCTAATTTCCTGTATTGTAATGTCTAAGTAACATAATTACTCAGGAAGCCTCTGATTGTATATACTGCAATGTAATATTTAGGTGAACTGGGAGAAACAATGATATGCCATCTCCTATTGAGTCTATTTACAGTACGAGTCAAAGTTTGGACACACCTACTTATTCAAGGGTTTTTCTATATTTTATTTATTTTCTACATGTTAGAATAATAGTGAAGATATCAAAATTATGAAATAACACATATTGAATCATGTAGTAACCAAAAAAGTGTTAAATAAATCTAAATATATTTGAGATTTTAGATTTTTCAAAGTAGCCACCCTTCGCCTTGATGACAGCTTTGCAAATTCTTGGCATTCTCTCAACCAGCTTCATGAGGTGGAATGCATTTCAATTAGCAGGTTACCTGGAATGCATTTCAATTAGCAGGTGTGCCCTGTTAAAAGTTAATTTGTGGAATTTCTTTCCTTCTTAATGTGTTTCTTGCAAATCCGTTGTGTTGTGACAAAGTAGGGGTGGTATATAGAAGATAGCCTTATTTGGTAAAAGACCTAGTCCATATTATGGCAAGAACAGCTCAAATAAGCAAAGAGAAACAACAGTCGATCATTACTGTAAGACATTTCTTCAAGTGCAGTTGCAAAAACCATCTAGCGCTATGATGAAACTGGCTCTCATGAGGACCGCCACAGGAAAGAAAGACCCAGAGTTACCTCTGCTGTAGAGGATAAGTTCATTAGAGTTTACCAGCCTCAGAAATTGCAGCCCAAATAAATGCTTGGACCAAGAAACACAAGCAATGGACATTAGACCGGTGGAAATCTATCCTTTGGTCTGATGAGTCCACCTTTGAGATTTTTGGTTCCAACCGCCATGTCTTTGTGAGGCGCACAGTAGGTGAACGGATGATCTCCACATGTGTAGTTCCCACCGTGAAGCATGGAGGAGGAGGTGTGATGGTGTGGGGGTGCTTTTCTGGTGATGCAGTCTGTGATTTATTTACAATTCAAGGCACACTTAACCAGCATGGCTACCACAGCATTCTGCAGTGATACACCATCCCATCTGGTTTGTGCTTAGTGGGACTATCATTTGTTTTTCAACAGGACAATGACCCAACACACCTCCAGGCTGTGTAAGGGCTATTTGATCAATAAGGAGAGTGATGGAGTGCTGCATCAGATGATCTGTTCTCCACAATCACCTGACAACCCAATTGAGATGGTTTGGGATGAGTTGGACTGCAGAGTGAAGGAAAGCAGCCAACAAGTGCTCAGCATATGTGGGAACTCCTTCAAGACTGTTGGAAATGCATTCCAGGTGAAGCTGTTTGAGCGAAGAGTGTGCAAAGATGTCATCAAGGCAAAGGGTGTCTACTTTGAAGAATCTAAAATCTAAAATATATTTTGATTTGTTTAACACATTTTTGGTTACTGCATGATTCCATATGTGTTATTTCATGGTTTTGATGTTTTCCCTATTATTCTACAATGTAGAAAATAGTAAAAATCAAGAAAAACCCTTGAATGAGTAGGTGTGTCCAAACTTTTGACTGGTGCTATATATTTCATTTCTTTAGACTTCTCAGAAATATTGGTTGCAGAAGTCTGAAAAAATAATCTGACATGTTACTTTTACTTTTGCGCACTTCCGCCTTTTATGCCAGGCTTCAAGTCACGGGTTTCCTTTCTCCCAATTAGCTTGCATTATGTTGCCCCGCTAGGTTGTCCTTTTCCTTTGCGTCAGAGACCACATACAGTACAGTGCCTCTGCATCCTCTTTGTCTTTTTCTAAGGTGGTCTTACATTTAAACCCAAGTCGCTCTCTTTAAATTATACACCGTAAATTGCACTGCAATTAAATTAATGAATCATTTCCGCAGCATACGTTTGATCTGAATAGATCTTCACATGCTTAGCTTGAGCACAATGTTCTTCATCATAAATCGGTGGTCTTTCAGTTGTAATTGTTTGACAAAATTAGTCGTTATAGGTGCATAGGTGCATGTAGCCATGACTCCAAGCCTGATGTGAAAAGATCTGATGTGATTGGTCAAAAGACCAATTAGTGGAAGAAATATATAAAAATTGGGCTGCCTGTGTAAACGGAGCCAACAGAGAAGGATACATGCCCATTCAACTAGAGCACATGTGTCAAACTCAAGGCCCATTCAATGCGGCCCGCTAGGGGTTAAAACAATAATAATTGGGACTAAAACCAAATGGAAACTGAAGAAATTTGATTGGACTTACATCTCTTCACTCTTTCCAGGTTGCTAAGAATCTCCGAAACGAAAGCTGGATAGTCAGGGAGCATCGATTATAAAAAATAAAAAAAATTATAGATTACAATTTTTTTGCTAATTTTGACAGCAAAGAAATGTAAAGAATTTTCAGTGTGGCCCTCCGGACCTCTGTGAAGACCGAATACTGCTCACGGGCAAAATTAGTTTGACACCCCTGAAATAGAGAGATAGCCTTTCCGAGCCTCCGACTAAAGAGTTACATAAACATATATTGTGTAGCTTAGCAGAGAGAATATGTAAATACAGTCATATTTGACTGTCTATAGGTGTACAGTAATTGTGTATGAATTCAGTGAAGTATCCAATATGCCCATATGACCATAACAACTCCTATCATGAATCGGTTTATGGTCAAGTGTTCCCTCTTACATTGGCTCTTGGTGGACAAAGCATGTCTTGAGGGTATGCTTGGATGTCGAAAGGGTCTGTACATTGGTATCCTCGGCCGAGTACCCAACAACCGGAACTTCCGGTTTTCAGAGGATAATGGAAAGAGAGCCTGTGGCACAACTTTCACTTTTGGACGTTAACAAGGCGAGGTGAATTCTTCATCTTAACTCCTCCTCCACATTTACTGGATTGGTTGAACAGTGCAGAAGAGAACCTCGCCCAACAGTTTTTTTTTTTCTTCTCATCAAGACCAGTATGTAGGAGATCTAGTTTCAGATGTTTCTTTTTTGCCTGTTACAGTGCTTTCAGAAAGTATTTACATTCCGTAACTTTTTCAAAATGTTGTTGAATTCACCTTTCAGCAGGACAATAACCTAAAACACAAGTGAATGTTCCTGAGTGGCCGAGTTACAGTTTTGACTTAAAATATACTTCAAAATCGATAGCGAGACCTGAAAATGGTTGTCTAGCAATGATTAACAAACAATTTGACAGAGCTTGAAGTATTTTGAAAAGAATAATGGGCAAATGTTGTACAATCCAGGTGTGGAAAGCTCTTAGAGACTTACCCAGAAGGTTAGGCAGCAATGGTAGTGGCAACAAACAATGACAGACAAAATTGTTGCTTGTTTCATAAAATCAGCTAATTAGTATAGGTCCATTTCCTAATAAACATCTCTGGACATATACCCCTAATAAATACAATAATCAATCCCTAAAATATACAATCACAATATGATACACAATAGGCATGAAAAAACCATATCATGCTATCCAAAGGAATTTCCTTCTCACTCATGTCATACGACTCACTTTTGAGACATGCTACTATTAAGCCATTTTTTCAGTGAGAACTTCAAACTGCCTTTGGAGGTCATACGTTTCAAATTCTTGGATGACTACTCCAAAGAATAGTAGCTGAGTACAAAAAGGTTTCTTTCCCCATACCACTAATACATCTTAAAAGAAACAACGTCAGTTTCACTCCTTCTAGTGGAATAGTTATGGTTATCCCGGGCCAAGTTACATACAGTGCATTTGGAAAGTATTCAGACCCCTTGACTTTTTCCACATTTTGTTACGTTACAGCCTTATTCTAAAATGTATTCAATTTTTTTTTCTCATCAATCTACACACAATACCCCATAATGACAAAGCAAAAACAGGTTTTTAGAAATGTTTGCAAATGTATAAAAACTGAAATATTACATTTACATAAGTATTCAGACCCTTTACACAGTACTTTGTTGAAGCACCTTTGGCAGCGATTACAGCCAACAGTCTTCTTGGGTAGGACGCTACAAGCTTGACAACCTGTATTTGGGGAGTTTCTCCCAGTCTTCTCTGCAGATCCTCTCAAGCTCTGTCAGGTTGGATGGGGAGCGTCGCTGCACAGCTATTTTCAGATCTCTCCAGAGATGTTCGATCGGGTTCAAGTCCGGGCTCTGGCTGGGCCACTCAAGGCCACTCCTGCATTGTCTTGGCTGTGTGTTTAGGTTTGTTGTCCTGTTGGAAGGTGAATCTTCGCCCCAGTCTGAGGTCCTGAGCACTCTGGAGCAGGTTTTCATCAATGATCTCTCTGTACTTTGCTCCGTTCATCTTTGACATCCTGACTAGTCTCCCAGTCCCTGCCACCAAAAAACTTCCTCACAGCATGATGCTGCCACCACCATGCTTCACTGTAGGGATAGTGCCAGGTTTCCTCCAGACTTGACGCTTGGCATTCAGGCCAAAGAGTTCAATCTTGGTTTCATCAGACCAGAGAATCTTGTTTCTCATGGTCTGAGAGTCCTTTAGGTGCCTTTTGGCAAACTCCAAGCAGGCTATTATATGCCTTTTACTGAGGAGGGGCTTTTATCTGGCCACTCTACCATAACGGCCTGATTGGTGGAGTGCTGCAGAGATGGTTGTCCTTCTGGAAGGTTCTCCCATCTCCACAGAGGAACTCTGGAGCTCTGTTAGAGGGACCATTGGGATCTTGGTCCCGCGGCCAGCTCTAGGAAGAGTGTGGTGGTTCCGGACTGTGGCCCGTCGTTGGAGGTTCCGGACTGTGAAACGTCGCCGGAAGCTCTGGACTGGGAACTGTCGCCTGAAGCTCTGGACTGGGAACTGTCGCCGGAAGCTCTGGACTGTGGAGACCCACTGGGGGCTTGATGCGCGGGAACGGTACCGGTGGCACCGGGCTGATGACCCGCACCTCAGGACGAGTGCGGAGAGGAGGCACAGGACGTACTGGACTGTGGAGGCGTACTGGAGGTCTAGAGCGCAGAGCTGGCACAACCCAATCAGGGACAGTTGTCTATCGTTGTCTCTGATTGGGAATCATACTTAGGCAGCCTTTTTCCCACCTGTGTTTTGTGGGTAGTTTTTTTCTGTATAGTTTATGCACCTTACAGAACTGTTTCGGTTTTCCCTCTTGTTTATTTTGTTAGAGTGTTTTGTGATCAAATAAAAACCATGAACACTTACCACGCTGCGCTTTGGTCCGATCCTCATTATGACGAGAGCCGTGACAGCACTGTTGATTTCCCACAAAGACAAAAATGTGTTTGACAAAGCCCTCAATGCTGAACTTATGAATGTCAGTAAATGGTTATATGACAATAATCTGTCACTCCACCTTGGAAAAACAGAGTCCATCTTGAACGTGTCCAAAGTGAAACTGAGATTAGCCCTTTACTTTAAAGTGGTAATAGGTGACATAGAGTCACGGCAAAAGACTAAGTTAATTATCTTGAATGTGTGCTAGATAACCATCTGACAGAGGAGAGCGTTGCACAAAAAAGTTCTCTCCAAAATGAACCCTAAAATGTGGTTTCTGGCAAGAACCTCCACATTTCTGGATAAGAATCAAATGGTGGCATAGGCAGGGGCTCTTGTTCAGCGCCACTTTGAGTATGCATGCTCTTCCTGTTACAATAATTCCCCCAAGATAAATAAAAATCAACTGTAGAAATATCAGAACAAATTAGTCTTCTAGCAATACCCCATAAGGCCAGCATCCTGGAGTCACCTCTTCACTGTTGACGTTGAGACTGGTGTTTTGCGGGGACTATTTAATGAAGCTGCCAGTTGTGGACTTGTGAGTCGTCTGTTTCTCAAACCAGACACTCAAATGTACTTGTCCTCTTGCTCAGTTGTGCATCGGGGCCTCCCACTCCTCTTTCTATTCTGGTTAGAGCCAGTTTGACTGATCTGTGAAGGGAGTAGTACACAGCGTTGTACAGGATCTTCAGTTTCTTGGCAATTTCTCACATGGAATAGCTGTCATTTCTCAGAACAAGAATAGACTGACGAGTTACAGAAGAAAGTTATTTGTTTCTGGCCATTTTGAGCCTGTAATCGAACCCACAAATGCTGATGCTCCAGATACTCAACGAGTCTAAAGAAGGCCAGTTTTATTGGTTCTTTAATCAGAACAACAGTTTTCAGCTGTGCTAACATAATTGCAAAAGGGTGTTCTAATGATCAATTTAGCCTTTTAAAATGATAAACTTGAATTAGCTAACACAACGTGCAATTGGAACACAGGAGTGATGGTTGCTGATAATGGGCCTCTATAAAGATCAGTCGTTTCCAGCTACAATAGTCATTTACAACATTAACAATGACTACACCGCGTTTCTGATCAATTTGATGTTATTTTAATGGACAAAAATGTGCTTTTCTTTCAAAAACATGGACATTTCTAAGTGACCCCAAACTTTTGAACGGTAGTGTATCTGCATAAAGGAAAAGGTCACATGTACAGGCAGATTTCAGATAATTTACAGTAGAAAGAAAAGTGGACCCAGCACACTCCCCGCAGTTCAAGGTTTTTTGCTTAGACAGAGTCCCATCCAACATCCACTATCTATTTTCTTCCTTGCAGATAAGAGCTAACCCATTTCATGGCTAAGTTGTTAAAGCCCATGGCTCTTAGTTTGATTAACAGAATCTCATGATCCACTGTATCAAATGCCTTTTAAAGATCTAGCATAACCATACCACAAAATGTCCCTCCATGGAACGTGATTTCCTGATGCCAGCTTGGAGCTCATATATGGTAGTAGGTGATCTAAGGAACTATTCCTGTCAGTCTGCTCAAACATAATCTTTTCCATGACCTTCGATGAAATACACAGGATTGAGACAGGCCGATAGTTTCCATGATCCAACTTATTCCCTTTTTATATAGAGGAATGACCCTTACAAGTTTTAGTTGACTGGTTAAAATTCCTAGTTTAAAAGACAGATTTACAATGTGAGTTATGCAGGGGGTGATAATTACCTCAGCATCTCAGAAATCTGGCCGGAATGTTGTCAAGGTCAATTCCTTTGGAATGGTTAAGTTCTTTCAGCTTTTTTAGCACAGTTGACTCAGACACTTTTTCGATTAAAACTCAAAACTGCTAGACTTGACTCTCCCCATCCAGGCTGTATCACATCCTGCCGTGATTGGGAGTCCCATAGGGCGGCGCACAATTGGCCCAGCGGCGCCCGGGTTTGGCCGGGGTAGGCCATCATTGTAAATAAGAATTTGTTCTTAACTGACTTGCCTAGTTAAATAAAGGTTAAATATATATATTTTAAACAACAACCTGATTGACAAGGTAACTTGCTAAATAATGTGTTAGCTATAGTTGTGAAGTAGCTTTTCAGACTGTCTACAACCATGGTCTTGTCTGATGTAACCTTTCCTCCAACGTCCAGGCTAAGATTTCGAGCTTTGTTCTTTAATCTGGTAGTGTAACCTAACAGCTTCAGACACATCCATATTTTACTCGGATTGTTCCTGTTCTCACCTATTTTGTCATTAAAACAATATTTCTTGGCCTTCTCTATCATCCTGTTAGCCTCATTTCATAATTTATTATAGTCTATAAAAACGTAATCTGCCTTGGATTTCCTGAACTCCAGAAAGAGTTCATTTCTTAGCTTAATTGCCTTTAAAATGTTATTGTTTAGCCATGGTTCTGTTCTTTGTTTAATTCAAAAAATGTTTATCCGGAGCCAGCTTGTCAACAGCATCTAAAAACAATTATTTAAAATTGCCCCAGGCATTTTCCACCTCATTGCATTTCAATACAGTAAACCAGTCCAATTTGCTCAAACAATTAACAAAAGCATCTGCACTATAGTTCTTCATAGACCACATTTGTATTGAGCTATGACAATTAAAAAACTTTTTCTGAACCTTCCTACTACAAAAAATGATGGAATGATCACGGAGCCCATAGTTTACATCCCCACTGTTTGATATCCTTGATCTATCCGACACCAACACAAGGTCAATGATGGTTTGGGTAGAAGGGCAGACCCTGGTGGGCTCATTAATCAGCTGGTGTAAGTCAAACAGATTAAAACAATTCTTAAAAGCTTTCAAAGTAACATTGTCCTTTTTAAGCATGTCTGTATTAAAATCACCAGTAACAATAACCTCTGATTTACCAAAATCTGTACAGTTGGAGCAAGTCTCCTCCAACAATTCATAAAACTGGTCTTGTAGTCTGTAACAGGTTCTGACTATAATGGGTTTGCATTTTGGTAATAGAATGTCCAGCAACACAGCTTCAGTCTCATCATGACTTAAATCTAATTCTGTAGTTGAACCCAATATCTGATCTTACATAAGTTTTAGTTAACACCCCCGCTTTTGCGATCGCGGTCTATTCTAATTACTATATAATTTTTATCTTCAATCTCAGCGTTTTTTATCGAACCATCTGGCCATGTTTCAGTAAAGCAAAGCACTCCCAACTTACAGTTACTGGAGAGTAGGCGAATTTCCTTGATCTTGGGAGGTTAGTACATTGGTAATGCCTGAGTTGGGTGGTGAGATAATAGCATTAACTAGTTTTTGCTGATTCATCCATATAATACTAGCAGATGCAGAATAGATCCAAATGGTGTGAACATAGTTAGCTGGATGTGATGGTCTACCTCTTCCTCCAAGTTGAAAAGACAACCGGGACCACAACCGTAATCTTTGAACACAGAATTGGGTTCACTCCAAGGCATGGTAGATGTACTGTAACCTCAAAGCATTTCCTTTCATCCTCCCTTCCAGTCAATGGGGTATGTACTGTGTTTTGTGTTCGCACCATTTAGTCTTTCAGCGAGTGGCAGTGACACATCAGTGAACACATTTCAGTGAGATTGAGATTTTATCGTTTTCAGACAATGCCTGTGTATGTAGAGGTTACAGCTCTGGACAACCGTGCTATGAAGTACAAGTGGCTTTGAAGTCTGCCCAGACAAAGCAGGCACTATAGGCAACAACTGGATTCCACGAGCTACACAGATTAAAAGACTGTCTATGAGAATGTTCACACATCTGTCACACTAGATGACAATGTTTCTCATTTACAAGGAAGTGCTGAGTTGTTTTGACACGTACGAATGTGTATTAAATATCTGTGTCAAGGCTTTTGGAGGTATGACATTCAAAATAGATTGTTGGACAGGAAATGTATTCTCCTGGTGGCTATTCACACTGCAATCTGACAATGAGAGTCAAAACTAGATGATTTAAGTCACCTTGGATAAGAACACATTTTTAGGCAATGAATAATTAAAATTGCTTTACAGTGCCTTTCAGAAAGTATTCACACCCCTTGACTTTTTCCACATTTTGTTGTGTCACAGCCTGAATTTAAAATGTATTAAATTGAGATTTTATGTCACTGGCCTATACACAATAGCCCATAAAGTCAAAGTGGATTATATATTTTTTTTATCTTTACAAATTAATGATAACTGAAAAGCTAAATAAGTATTAAACCCCTGTGTTATGGCAAGCCTAAATAAGTTCAGGAGTAAAAATGTGCTTAACAAGTTACATAATAAGTTGCATGGATATAAAGGAAACCGCTCAGGGATTTCACCATAAGGCCAATTGTGACTTTAAAATGGTTACAGAGTTTAATGGCTGTGATAGGAGAAAATTGAGGATGGATTAACAACGTTGTAGTTACTCCACTTCTAACATAAATGACAGTGTGAAAAGAAGGAAGCCTGTACAGAATACAAATATTTCAAAACATGCATCCTGTTAGCAAAAAGATACTGAAGTAAAACTGCAAAGAATGTGGCAAAGAAATTAACTTCATGTCCTGAATACAAAGTGTTATGTTTGGGGCAAACACAACACAACACATCACCGAGTACCACTCATCATATTTCCAAGCATGGTGATGGCTGCATCATGTTATGGGTATGCTTGTCATCGGCAAGGATTAGGGAGTTTTTTAGGATAAAAAGAAACAGAATAGAGCTAAGTACAGGCAAAATTCTAGAGGAAACCCTGGTTCACAATGCTTTCCAACAAACACTGGGAGACAAATTTACTTTTTAGCAGGACAATAACCTAAAACACAAGACCAAATGTACACTGGAGTTGTACATTTTAATGTTCCTGAGTGTTACTGAGTGGCCTGGTTAAAGTTTTGACTTAAATTGGCTTGAAAATCTATGGCTAGACTTGAAAATGACTGTCTAGCAATGATCAACAACCAACTTGACAGAACTTGAAGAATTTTTAAAACAACAATGTGCAAATATTGTACAATCCAGGTGTGCTGTAATCACTGCCAAAGGTGTTTTTTTTTTTTTCTTTTTTTTTACAAATGTTAGTTTTTTTTCTCCCACTTTGACATTAAATAGTATTTTGTGTAGATCGTTGACAAAAAAATGACAATTAAATCCATTTTAATCCCACTTTGTAACACACCAAAATGTGGAAAAAGTCAAGGGTTGTGAAGTTACTGTAAATGTCGAGCCTCAACACTGTCCTTGATACTCTGGGGCTCAAGGTCATCCAAGAACATTCTAGTAGTAAAAAGTTGAACGTCAGTTTCCTTGATGAATGAGCCCTTCAAATGAATAAAGCCACCTTGATTTAAAAGACTGCCATCTTCGGATTTGTCTGAGGCCTAGTGTCCTTTATGGTTGCGCCCTCTTTGAAGTTAAGATGAGAAACAATTGACTTCATACATGAAAGATATAAATCTTCAAAGATCTAGGGAGGCCTTAGGGTTGTTTTTAAATCCCCCCTAGTTGCTCTAGGCAGGGCAGCTATGTTTGATGGAGACCAAGTCACTGCTGGTTGAGAAATGCCTTAACCCTCCACCTACACTATGAGAAGACGGACTGCCAGCTCCACAGCCCTCCTCTCTCAACAATGGATGCTTAGGTCTGACATTCTCAGTCCTCTAACTGTGTTGTTCTCAAGTCAAATCCAACTCTTTGAACTGCACAATTGTGGACGATTAATATGCTTCAATTCAATGTCACTAAAGAATTCTAACAAAGTTTTCCATGCCCTTCCGAAAGTAAGCAAGTGAGACAGAGACATATGTATTTATGTTTTAGAAGGATTATAATGGAATGAGCAAGTACTGCCAGAAAACTGCTCAGACACTGGCAGACACTTTTTTGGGGGACAAAATATTTTAGAGCTGCTAACCTCAAGTGCTGTTTGGTTATCTGTTCGGCCCTATATTTATCTATAAGTCAAACGTTTCAGTCCAACACTTCTCAAATATAACAACATCTCCAGATGTAATTTCAGTCACAAGACAATAACTTAGAGACCACAGGTGTCACGGCTGTTGAATGAACAGGACCAAGGTGCAGCGTGGTGAGCGTACATGTTCTTTTATTTAGAAAAGACGCCGAACAAAACAATACACACTACATGTCACGTTCCTGACCTGTTTTCTGTTAGTTTTTGTATGTGTTAGTTGGTCAGGACGTGAGTTTGGGTGGGCAGTCTATGTTTTCTGTTTCTATGTTGGTTAATGGGTACCTAATATGGTTCTCAATTAGAGGCAGGTGGTTTTCATCTCCTCTGATTGAGAATCATATTAAGGTAGGTGTTGTCACATTGTTTGTCGTGGGTGGTTGTCTCCTGTGTCTGTGTTTGTTTGCACCATACGGGACTGTTTCGTTCGTTCATCGTTTTATGTAGTCATTTTTCCTGTTCGTGCGTTCTTCGTGTTATATGTAAGTTCGTATGTTCAGGTTTGTCTACATTCGTTTTGTTATTTTGTAAGTATTCAAGTGAAGTTCGTGTTTTTCGTTTACACTTAAATAAATTCATTATGTCTAAATACAACGCTGCAGTTTGGTTCAATCCCTGCTCCTCCTCTTCGGATGAAGAGGAAAAAGCTCAGTGATTTCACAATGATGCCAATGGTGACTTTACAGATACAGAGTTTAATGGCTGTGTTAGGAGAAAACTGAGGATGGCTCAACGACAACATTGTAATACTAACCTAATTGACAGAATGAAAAGAAGGAAGCCTGTACAGAATAAAAAAATGTGGCAAAGCAATTCACTTTTTGTCTTGAATACAAAGTGTTATGTTTGAGGCAAATCCAATACAACACATTACTGAGTACTACTCTCCATATTTTAAAACATTGTGGTTACTGTATCATGTTATGGGTATGCTTGTAATCGTTAAGGACTGAGGAGTTTTTCAGGATTTGTTTTTTTTAGGTAAGCACAGGCAAAATCCTAGAGGAAAACCTGGTTCAGTCTTCTTTCCACCAGACACTGGGAGATGAATTCACCTTTCAGCAGGACAATAACCTAAAACAAAAGGCCAAATCTACACTGGAGCTAAGCACAGGCAAAATCCTAGAAGAAAACCTGGTTCAGTCTGCCTTCCACCAGACACTGGGAGAAAAATTCACATTTCACTAGGACAATAACCTAAAACACAAGGACAAATCTACAGTGGAGTTGCTTACCAAGAAGACAGTGAATGTTCTTGAGTGGCTGAGTTACAGTTTTGGTTTAAATCTACTTGAAAATATATGGCAAGTCCTGAAAATGGTTGTCTAGCAATGATCAACAAACAATTTGACAGAGCTTGAAGAATTTTTTACTGAATAATGGGAAAATGTTGCACAATCCAGGTTTGGAAAGCTTACCCAGAAAGACTTTCAGCTGTAATCATGCCAAAAGTGCTTGTACAAAGTATTGACTCAGGGGTGTGAATACGTATGTAAATGAGATATTTTTGTATTTCATTTTTTCAATAAATTTGTTTTCACTTTGTCATTATGGGGTATTGTGTGTAGATGGGTGAAAAAAATCAATCACAAAATGTATTTTGAATTCAGGCTGTAACACAACAAAATGTGGAATAAGTCAGATCAAATCAAATCACATTTTATTGGTTACATACACATTGTTAGCAGATGTTAATGCGAGTGTAGCGAAACGCTTGTGCTTCTAGTTCCAACAGTGCAGTAATATCTAACAAGTAGTCTAACAATTTCCCAACAACTACCTAATACACACAGATCTAAAGGGGTGAATGAGAATATGTGCATATACTGTAAATATATGGATGATTGATGGCCGAGCGGCATAGGCAAGGTGTAATAGGTATAAAATACAGTATATACATATGATGTGAGTAATTCTGGTAGTGGTAGTTCTGAAGGCTCTGTAACTCTAGGAGCATGGATGGGCATTGGGTAACACATTCATCAAGGAGTTGGAGGTTATCATTTCGCTCTCCATGTTTATAGTGAAGAGGACTTCTAATGGAGCCATTTTATTAAAAACAACCCACTGCCGTTTCACTTGATGCAGTATCTTCTCCCTCCCTTTCTTTGCCAAGATGCTTGTCATCTCTTCTGCTGCATTTTTATTGAATCATCACTTTAGTAGCCCACAACCGCCTGTTTTTTTTTCTCCTCTTTAATTTTTTTTTGATTGTCCTGGAAAGTGACCTCTAAGAAATGCATGACACAGCTCCTTTGATTTGGAGGTCTAATCATAAATGTAATATATTCTCTGATATATGAGATTGTACCATAGCCATATAAAACGAGTTACATTTGCATCAAAGAAAATAAGCTTTCCCTTTGAACGTTCATTTATCTAATATCTTTTTTTTCATTTCAGCTGCCGATGTTTAATCTTTTAATTCTTTGTAGAAGCCATAACATCATTTTTTCCAAGTGTAAGGCTGGATTTAAGCTGATAACATTTTCTCAAATATCAAGAGTCTACAAATCTGCTGCAAATAGGACAAATTAGATAGGACAAATGCTTCGTTATTATTTGTGCTTTATTCGTCAATTAATTTAACCATTTGATTTTCACCTATATCATTGATCACTAATTCATTTGCTGATATATTTGAAATCATTTCATCCTTGTCTTTGCAGGAGTTATCCGCGAGAGTTACCAGAAGGGGCGTGACCAGCTGGTCCCTGTCACACTGCTGGCCATCGCTGTCATCCTGGCCTTCGCCATGGGTGCCATCTTCTCTGGTATCCTCGTCTACTGTGTGTGTGACCACCGGCGACGAGACATTGAGCTGTCTGGGCGTAAGGACAAAGACCACGACAGGAGGGGCTCCATGAACAGCGTGACCAAGTTGACAGGCCTGTTTGAGACCGGGGCCAAGGACAGTCGCCCTGAGGCCATCCTCACCCCGCTCATGCACAACGGCCGCCTCACCAATGGTAAAATTCTGATCAAAGCCGACCAGCACCACCTGGACCTGGCTGGCATGCCCACCCCAGAGTCCACCCCCATGCAGCCCCGACGCAAGCCCAGCCGGGGAAGCCGCGAGTGGGAGAGGAACCAGAATCTGATCAATGCCTGCACCAAGGACCTGCAAACCATGGGCACCCCAGTCATCCCCACTGACCTGCCCCTGAGGGCCTCCCCAGGCCACATCCCCAGTGTGGTAGTGCTTCCCCTGCCACAGCACCAGCATCAGCAGCCCTACCAGCATGAGTATGTAGAGCAGCCCCACCGCAGCGACCTCAGCCAGATGAGCCTGGGTGACCAGGGTGCCACACTGGAGTACAAGGCCCTAAAGAGCCCCTGCCACAGCCTCAACCTGGTGGAGAGCGACGGACTGCCGCCCCGAGTGCCCCAAAGGGAGGCCTCCCTCACCATCCCCCCTGCCGTGCCCCAGATGGGCAAGCGGCTCGAGGTGCACTCCTCCGTCTATGGCCATGAGTACAAGCGGGGCTACCCGATGAGTGCCCAGAAAGGCTCTGCCCTCAAAAAGCACAACACCAACTCATCCAACTCCTCTCACCTGTCCAGACACCAAAGTTTTAACCACGTGGAGTCGCCGCCCCCCGCCCCACAGAGGGTGGACTCCATGCACATGAATTCCCAGGGGATGTTCCACTCCCGACAGCCCAGCATGAGCTCTTACGGTTCATTGCCCCGGACCGGGGTCAAACACCTCAAGCCTGACGTACCGCCCAAACCCTCTTTAGTGTCCCTCTCAACGAAAGTCAATTCCAATGACTCCTGCACATAATCAGCACGCTCAGAATACAGAACAGGAAACACAATTGCATCTCCTTTTGTCCTTGGTCTGTGTACAGCAAACACAACACACTTTTTAAAAGATTTCTTTTCTTTTATATATATGTAAATATTCTACAAATGGTTGATGTTGAGCTCAGGCTGTTGACTCCCAGTTCCCCAGAAACACGGAACACTTGCTACTGAGAAGAAAATTACTCTCATGAATATTTAATTGACAAGCAACATGTCACCCCTGTAGCATTCAAGACAGTGGCTGTGTTGGACTTTTGAACACTATGACTTGACTGATGTTTTGTTTTCTTAACTGACTGCTAAACGCACATAGACAGTGGGAGAAAAGTGGAGCAATTATATACTGAGGACTGGGGTGTTCTCCCAGCAAGCACTTGGGCACAGCGAGCTCTGACTGGAATGACAGCTTCAGTTTACGTGGAAAACTGTGAAATGCCTCTCAGTGTTACAGCTACTGGACACGGCAATCAAGTTCTGCGTTGGTTGAAAAAAGCCTTGGTCTGAGAATCTTCTACTGCATTGGTTACTGAATAACACATGACTGTTAATAGTAATAGCTTGTTGTATTTATTTTTAATAAGTGCTTTTGAAGAAAATACTGACATTTTAGGCTCAGAGAGAAGAGTTATTTAAATATGAATTATTCAAGAATGAAATTATTTAAAGTCAATCAACTGGAGCCAGTACAACTTTCTTGACACAAAAGGTCCACTAGGTCTTCTAGCGCCTTGGGTTTTTGAAGCTTGGGATATATGTGACCTCTGTATGGAGGATATATTTATTTAACTGTGCCAGATGGGACCTACATGATGGAGCAGAACCTCCCATGTTAAAGAAGTCAGAAAAATACAAAAAACAGAACTCCTGAAACTCACTCCCTCGATCACTCCTCCATGGGCATCTCCATACGTTTGGCACTGTGGTTTTGCAGTCAGTCTCTCTCTCCCGGTTGGCTTCTGGCTCACTGTGTATTAACAAGGTTCACTCTTGCATATAAACGTGCAAAGGGAATAAAACGTGGAATTCCACACATGAAAAAGAGAAGCGTGAGGATGTTGGGCGCTCTGCCAGGTGTGGAGAGCGGCCATTTTGGCAGGTACTGAAATGTCTTGTTTTCTCTAGGCGCGTCACGCAGTCCTCTGATTGAATTACATCTGTTGATAGCCTGTTTCACTTCCACATGTAAAGTTGTGCCTTACACCCTGAGTAGTGACATTTTCTTTAGCTGGTAACTATGTCTCCTCTTTGTATTTTCTTATGTCATCTTTCACTGGTTTGATAAAGGCAAATAAAGAATGTGTTCTTGTTGTAATTCTGTTCCCTAGAAATATACAGACATATTCTTCTTTGTGGTTCATTTCTGATAGTGCCAATGATGCGCTTAAAGCAACCCTTTTTGTTGTGCTGGCAGTGTCGATGATGTTGTTGTGTGTGGAATTTTTTACTTTGCTGTTCGATTGGAGGGATTCATGGTTGTTCTTGAAATGGCCTCTTAGGGTCTTGCTGGTGCACAGCAATAATCAAACACTAACATATGAAAAACACGCCAGTAGACTGTACAGACATGGCACCAGGTTCCTAGTGTACACGATAACACTTCAGTTTCTAGGCAGTGAAAAGCAGGCTGGTTCCTGTGATAGAAAATAGTTTTTAAAAAATTAGGAGACGTTTTTTAAAAACACATGTTCCAGGACGATTAGAGTAATTTAATTTGTACTAACTCTCTTTATCAATGTCTTATGAATGACAGTTTCATTGACCAATCTGATCACATTTTCATTGATCACATCTCCCCAAATCAACAGAGCACTCCTTTAGTATTGTGTGTAGATAGGTGAGTTTCTTGATCTCAAGCAGATTTCCATTTACAATGGTGGAAAGCCAACTATTTGTCATCCACAGCCAATGCAAGAAGAACGAGTAAGATAGTTCCACTTCTGAGGCATATACAGTATGTGTTAATTGAACTAACGTGTACATAGAAGCTTATAGGGTTCGATTGCAGCGACTGCGACATGCATCATGATCAGATTAGGTTTAGTAAAGGGAAGGTCATTTGAACTTTCCACCCCAATAGTGCAGATTGCATCTCTAGCCACGGTTGACATGGCTACTGTGGACAGTGTGTCTCTTTGGTGTGTGTGTGCCTTTGTCTGTCACCCTTGCTATACACTGCTAGATGCAACTGAGACAGACTCAACTCGTTTTGAACTTTGTAAGCTTGTAAGATATTGTGATGTCACAAGTTTTTTTGTTGCCCTATTCCACTTAACATCTGATTCACAGCTTAATGTATGTTGTAAAAAAAAACATTCTCTTTAATAAAATTAATAAAATTAAATGCAAAATGTAATAAAAAAAAAAATATTGTCATGAAGATGGTTGTATTTCCATGATTTGAGAGCAAAACCTACTATAAAAAAAAGGATGCTTTCTCTGATGTTAGTACAACAGAACACATAAAATGCTTTTAATTAACTTATGGGAAAATACAGCTAACTTCCGTGATATGGTTCTTATTTGTGCTAAGAGTACAAGAGGTAGCACTTTAAAACCTATGTTATGTTGATCTAAGATATTTTGGAGGATTGTTGGCAGTGTTTCAGTGTGAATGAACAGGCTGATAAGAATCAGTCTGGAGCCATTAACTGGTTTCCAGGTTGGAGTCATTCATTCAACATCACCTTTATGATACGAAGGTGAGTCACTAATGCGTAGAGATTAGGTTACAAGGATTTGACGCTAACATTAAGGGTCCTTGTTCTCTCACAACCTTGTATTGTTCATTCACCTGTTTAATACCTTTGAGTCACATTTTCACCACAAATATAGCAATACAGTCAGTGGTAGAGAGCACAATAAGTACACAATCAGCTCTTTTCCATAGTAAGTTCAAAAAGGAGACTGGAACAGCTCCATAGCATCACAAATTCAAAGCAAACATTATCTTATGCATCTACCATATGTCTTTGTGTTTGTTAAACCAGTTAAACAGATAGGTTCAGGAACAACAAAGCTTTTGGAAAAAATACACATAGCGAGAGATCAGGGGCCTGCTAATAAACAGACAAAGTGCTCACAGTGTATCCAAACGTAATGTAAGATAATGTATATGTACACTACATGACCAAAATTATGTGGACACCTGCTCGTTGAACATCTCATTCCAAAATCATGGGCATTAATATGGAGTTGGTCCCCACTTTGCTGCTGTAACAGCCTCCACTCTTCTGGGAAGGCTTTCCACTAGATGTTGGAACATTGCTGCAGGGACTTGCGTTCATTCAGCCACAAGAGCATTAGTGAGATCAGGCACTGATGTTGGGCAATTAGGCCTGGCTCGCAGTCGACATTCCAATTCATCCCAAAGGTATTCGATGGGGTTGAGGTCAGGTATCTGTGCAGGCCAGTCAAGTTCTTCCACACCAATCTCGACAAACCATTTCTGTATGGACTTCACTTTGTGCACGGGGGCATTGTCATGCTGAAACAGGAAAGGGGCTTCCCCAAACTGTTCCCGCAAAGTTGGAAACACAGAATCGTCTAGAATGTCATTGTATGCTGTGGCATTAAGATTTCCTTTCACTAGAACTAACAGCCCCAGAACATTATTCCTCCTCCACCAAACATTTTGCACTATGTATTCGAGCAGGTAGCGAAACCCAGATCCATTCATCGGACTGCCAGATGGTGAAGCGAGATTCATCACTCCAGAGAACATGTTTCCACTGCTCCAGAGTCCAATGGTGACGAGCTTTACGTCACTCCAGCCGACGCTTGGCATTGTGCATGGTGATCTTAGGCTTGTGTGTGGCTGTTTGGCTATGGAAACCCATTTCATGAAGCTCCCGACGAACAGTTATTGTGCTGACGTTGCTTCCAGAGGCAGTATGGAACTTGGTAGTGAGTGTTGCAACCGAGGACAGACGATTTTTACTCCCTACGAGATCCAGCACTCGACGGTCCCGTTCTGTGAGCTTGTGTAGCCTACCACTTCGCGGCTCAGCCATTGTCGCTCCTA
Source organism: Salvelinus alpinus (assembly GCF_045679555.1). Classification (NCBI taxonomy): domain Eukaryota; kingdom Metazoa; phylum Chordata; class Actinopteri; order Salmoniformes; family Salmonidae; genus Salvelinus; species Salvelinus alpinus. The sequence goes on along the minus strand of NC_092104.1, from coordinate 51,635,327 downwards.
GACATTTCCACTTCACAATAAGCACTTACAGTTGACCGGGGCATCTCTAGCAGGTCAGAAATTTGACAAACTGACTTGTTGGAAAGGTTGCATCCTATGACGGTGCCACGTTGAAAGTCACTGAGCTCTTCAGTAAGGCCATTCTACTGCCAATGTTTGTCTATGGAGATTGCATGGTTGTGTGGTCAATTGTATGTTATGCCTGTCAGCAAAGTGGATTAATTTGAAGGGGTGTCCACATACTTTTGTATGTATAGTGCATCTGATAATGGACAAAGAAAAATAGGCACGTAATAAAATTTGCTGCATGTTATAAATACTCTCCTGGAAGAAAAAAAATCTATTGGAATTCTGTTTGGATCGTGATCTACTGTGACACAACGGTGGGACTACTCGATAGCTTCAGTGTTTGCCAGTAAACGCACAAGCACAGACATAACACCCCCCCTTCCACCACCACGTCTCCAATCCCTGCTGGCAAGGCTCTGTGCTCATTTTGAGTGCTGCTGCCCCACAATCTGTGGTCACAACAAGCTTAGTGGAGTAATCCTTGACCTCTCATCCAGCTATCAGTTCCCACTACTGATACATCTCTTAATGCCCTACATCCTCTTAGTATGTGTGACATTCCCTGCCACTGGTCCACTGTTTCAGCCAAAAGAGTAACCATCACAGAGACTATACAGTACAACAATGTCCCTCTTAATGTCCGTTTGAATTAATACAGTTCAACAAGTCATTAACCACCAATGGCCCCATTAATGATAATTCTCACTGGTTGCTTTGGTTTATTTCTCATAATGGTAGCGTGTGTCTATTTTACAGTGTATGATTGTGAAGCACGGTCCCTAAGTCCTCTACCCTATTCTACCTCCTGCTAGCCCAAACCACAGGAGGAGAACCTAACACAAAGCAAACCTGAGAATGGAATGTAAATCAAGGATCGATGATGTTGGTGGCTGGCACATAATGATTGTTCATATGAATTCCTATGTCATGCGTATTGAAGACACAACGTCCCTGAGAAAACTCTATCAGAATCACACAAAAGAAGAAGAGCATGCTGGGGCCCCTTGACAATTAGGTACTACTACTGTGGCATTGAGATTTTAGAACACAAATAAAAAGAGGGAAGGTTGATGTGACATGTGCAGGACAGGGCTGTTCCATGGTTTAATTTGAGGGCATCATGGTGGTGGTGGGAACAGGGCAATGAACTATGGGAATGAGGAGAGAAGAGGCATTCAGTGCAAATCTTGAGCACACATGTGGCTTAGCATAATGGTTGGCAGGGGGATCAAAACAATGCCCACGGGTGACGTGAGGGAGTAGAGCCGAGCAGAGCAGAGCAGGGGGACTTGGACATGGTCCTCCCCCTCACTCAGAAGCCACTGCCTAGGACTGGAAGTGACTGACTGGCTCTATCTAACAGGAGCAGGGGGTAATCCTCGGAATAGGTTTATATGCTGAAACCTGACTAGGAGCAGCGCAATGTCCTAATAACACTGTCATGATTAAATGAAGACCCTTTTCTATTGAATTATAACAGGGGCCCGTAGTTCTTCCTGGTAAGGTTGCATGGTCAGGAAGAACTCAGATCTCAAATCATGACAGTGTTTTCTGGGTATTCTGATGGCCACGCCAAGGTTCTTTCACACGGCAGTCCATTGTGTAGCATGATCAGGAACAAGCACCTGGTTTGAGAAGTGTGAAATAATAGCTCTTAATGATTGTTTAATGAGTTTCATGCCTCGTGATGATGGGTAATAGTCAGATATCTGGTTTGACTGGGATTATTGTCGGTCATCCCAATGGCAGTTGGCATTATGATGACCGCTCTGATAAATTGTGACTGAATGTTGTTGATGTATAGCTAGAAAGCGCATACTGGCCACTGTTCCCCTTCCTGTTGTAATTAAGAGTGGTAGAGTGGGAGGTCAACGGAGCGATGTAGCGAAACTCTCACCTCACTCAACTGACGCAAAACTAAAAGGAACTTAGAAATGTGAAAGTTATGGCGTAACTGAAAATCGGTTGTGAAAGTTACATTTCCTACAGACACACTGGTTTTATCATATTGTTTCCTTTTCTCTGATTTGAAGACGTGTGTTGTTCTATGACTTTGTTGTTCTATGATTTATTTATTTTATATAAAGGATCATTTCATATTTATTTGGTATCATTTTTTGCCCCACACTTTTCAGAGAGCTGCGTCAGCTAGAGCAGTAAAGTACACTGACGAACAGTCAATGGAAATTATCAATGAGCGTGTCACCAGCACGGTGGCTGTGCGTGCCTTCAAGGCTATGGTGAAATGGATGGCATGACAAAGGACAATGAACACATCAGCTGGCATGGCATATTAGAGTGAAGAAGAACTGGCACCAGAATCATTCATCCACCTGTCTTGTCCGAAAGTCTACCAACATGGCCGTTTATCGAAGGATGCCATAACCATTTGAGATACAGACACATAGTTGGAGCTGGTATGATTGATAGGACACAAACACATGCAGGGAAACATCTCACTTCACTTCAGATAGGGCCACAAAAAATACTCACGACTGCCTAGTGCAAAACTTTTGTCTGCAAACAAAATTGACACAAACGGGGGATTGGAGGGACGCCATGTGCGACTGACGTGTTTTCCGTTTGCTCCCGTGGTATTTTTAAAGTTTATGTGAAGTTTGCAGCAGAACCGTATTTATTTTCATATATTATTTTGGTGATCCCTTCCCGTAAAAACCAAGACTACTTTACTTCCAAATGTCAGCATGTCGGCGAAACATAAGGCTAAAAGCATGACTTTGAGAAAACCCGGCCTACAAGACACACTCTCATCACCGCCCTCTCCTGAGCCTGACGGCCCGGGGACTGACACTTTACCCGGGGGGGCGGCTTGGCCTGGCGGCGCTGAAATGAACATTCTCGAGGCCATCAAACTACTACGCTCTGAGATAGTTGAAATGAAAACGGAGGTGGTTAATACGATTGAGGCCCGAATAAAGGAGGTTTCTGATACTTTAAAAGCAGATCTAACCATCCTGCGGAACGAGACGGTGCCAGCAATCACATCACTCAAAACAACAATGGCGTCGCACACTACAACGATTGCAGCACTGGAGACCTCCGCTACAAATGTCTCCGACTTAACTACATCCCTGGAGGCTGACGTGAAACGCCTCGCTGCGGATTTGAAAAAGGTGAAGGAGAGCTGTGTAAGTTTAGAGGGATTCTCTCGCCGCAATAACCTGAGACTTGTATCAGTCCCAGAGTCAGCGGAAATGCCTCGCGCCACGGATTTCGTTTCTGGGCTGCTGAAGGATGTTCTTGCCTTAGATGAAAAGCCCCTGATTGATCGTGCCCACCGGTCGCTGCGCCCAAAGCCCCGGGATGGGGAGAGGCCCCGTGACATAATTCTTCGAGTGCACTTTTTCCATGAGAAGATGGAGATTCTCCGACGAGCCCGCAATACCACTCTGAGCTTTCAAGGACAGAGCTTCTCCATCTACCAGGACTACTCCCCCACTGTTTCCAGGCAGCGCGCAGCTTTCGGGCAGGCCAAGCGACTACTTCGGGACCATCCAGGTGTGAAGTACGGACTGCGATTCCCGGCCCGTTTATGGCTATCTCATGATGGTAAAGACTACACATTTGAATCTCCGGATGAGGCTCTCTCTCACATTCAACGTCACATCAAGAAGTCTTGAACTTGCTCATAGTTCAGCAACTGTTGCTTGCGAACTGTGGATAGTAAGTAACCCACCTGTGGTACAATTATGTTTAGCTACAACATGCTAATTTTGTATAGTTGGGGAGTTGGCGAACCCATTCAGGCTTATTTGATGTGATTAAATGTTTTGATCATCTAGTGTGCTTGCCTTACAAGCATTCAGTCATTTTAATTTCATTGTATTGAGGTTTTACTTTACTCCTGTGTTTCTAGGCTGTCTTGCTCACCTATTCAGTTTGTTTACATAGTGTCTCAGTGACTCAAAATATTCTTGGCTATTTGTTTACTGCATCCGTTTGCATTGACCCAGTAAACAGTAAATGCTTCCCGAGGCGACACGTTTTTTGGGGTCCTCACTTAAATTTTAAAAGTTCTGAGCGTCATTTACGCCCAGCAAGCGTTCAACGTTGCGCACACGTAGTTTTTTGGTATTGGTTGTAAGCTGTCTCAGCATTCAACTAGACAACTATTATAATAATAATCATTATTATTATTTTTGATTGTCTTACTACGATTTCCTTACCTCAAATTAGGTCTTCGGCTGAGAGCCTTTATACATTTTATTTATTTTATTTATTTTCTCTCTCAAATGCCTGTTATAAGACTGGGAATATAATTATATACATCTACAAGTGGTGCTTTTGTAATTTCGTTTGCACAAGGGATTCACTTTTATTTATTTTTATAACTCCCCAATGGTCAGACACATGTGGTTTGCACTTCCATGCCATGTAATTATCTCAAACTAACAAAACAAACAAAATTACACACAACCAGACACTTGAACAACTGTTAGTCTGTGTCACCCAATTACAGAGTCCTGAATGAACAGAGCTAATCCACCACCATTAGAAATCACTTACTGCATCTTCACACATGTATTTTTTTAACCTTTATTTAACATTTAAGTCATTTAGCAGACGCTCTTATCCAGAGCGACTTACAAATTGGAAAGTTCATACATATTCATCCTGGTCCCCCCGTGGGGAATGAACCCACAACCCTGGCGTTGCAAGCGCCATGCTCTACCAACTGAGCCACACGGGACCACATTTAACTAGGCAAGTCAGTTATCAAATTCTTATTTTCATTGATAGCCTTGGAACAGTGGGTTAACTGCCTTGTTCAGAGGAAGATCAACAGATTTTTACCTTGTCAGCTCAGGGATTTGATCTTGCAACCTTTCGGTTACAAGTCCAACGCTCTAACCACTAGGCTACCTGCCGCCCCAGTGACATCCCCTCTGCTATCAGGCCTTGTCTGATATCTCTGTACCCAGACTTGCTGTGGGTGTGTGTGTGTTTATCTCCTAGGTGTGTAGTGGAAAGATGTCATTGACCTTGGATTAAATCACCTTGTGTTGCTTTCTCTTCAATTCTCAGACTAAGAAAGTGAGATGAAACGTTGGTGTGAAATTGCAAAAACCAAATTGCAAAAACCCTAGCTACTTAGATGTGTTGTTCTTAAATGTTGTGAAATGATTTTCAACTTGGCATCTGTTCCAAAGCTGAGATTACCCTCGCTAGCTACACCATGTACCTGCCTCACCTTGCCCCGTGCCGCTGCCTGCCGTGCTGCTATGATGCTCTGCTATATTTACTACACATTACAACTCATTGTTAATAATCATTCCGAGGATTACCTGGAGGTAGTCACATGATGTGTGACGAGCAAAAACTAAAGCCAAACTATCTGGCCAGGCCTGCACCCTGTTGGAATATTGTTGGAACACTGGACACGCAGACAGACATGGCGAATAATGGCCCCTCGTGCATCACCCCTCCTTCCTTCTCTGCCTGCCACCACCCCTGTCACCTGATCCTGGTGGTATGGGGAACGGCTGTCATGTCTGTCCCCTCCCCGCACACACACCCACCCACACAGATACAGACTCTCTCTCTCTCTCTCTCTCTCTCTCTCTCTCTCTCTCTCTCTCTCTCTCTCTCTCTCTCTCTCTCTCTCTCTCTCTCTCTCTCTCTCTCTCTCTCTCTCTCTCTCTCTCTCTCTCTCTCTCTCTCTCTCTCTCTCTCTCTCTCTCTCTCTCTCTCTCTCTCTCTCTCTCTCTGCTATAATCAGGGGGGCACAGCTGTGGCCAGGGTCACCGAGGGCTGTAGAGATCACTCGTGGAGGATGGCTGAGGAGCTGGAGGTCACCAGTGTCGTAATTATACGCCAGAGGTGGCCCGGCATGGAGCACTCCCATTGATTTTTATGTCACACAGGATGGAAATTCATGGATGAGATTTATTTCCGGAACCGATGAAAGATTTCGAAGTTGCCTGGTACAAGGTCAGGTATCATCATTATGATTTTGGCACGATTATGTTTTTATGTGTGGAAATTAATTAATTCAGAGATTTTGATAGACTGTCAAGTGTGTTTGGGAGGATTTCGATTCCCAAATATGGAGACGTGACTGAAGTTCAAATCATCACAGCCCCAAATTCAAGAGCTTACAATCAAAATCACTGAATATGAAATCATTTACTGTAGCACATGCATGACTAAAGGATTTAATGAATAAATCAACTCTTTAGTCTCATTTGTGATTATCTGACCGCAAACCAATTGTCTTATGATAAAGAGCTTATACCACACTAAGTCCTTATTGTAATTTCTGTGTCAAACCTATTTCATGTCATTACAAGGGAGGTCAAGGGCCCGGACCGATTCTAGGTGGATCATCAGTCACTTTTGACATTTAATATTGAGCCCTATGTGCCTGGGTCAAAAATAGTGCTTTACATATGGAATAGGGTGCTATTTGGGACGCAGCCCTGGTCTGAGGCACATTAGGGAGCGCAGAGTGAGTGCCTGAGACAACTCATCCCCATGACAATATGATTGGAACCAAACCCATTGGAGACGTTTATCCCATCACTTATTGCTATTTTTTCTTGTAATTATTATGGAGATTACTGTTAAGGGTTGTTCATTGTTTGCTCACAACCATTAAAGTGACAGATCATTGATAGATACAGGGGAGAATGATTTATTACTGCAATTCCATTGATTTAACACAGAATGTATTGTTGTAAAATAATTGTATGCAATCATGCTATATAATAATATGATGAGTTCCTATCTAACGCTGAAATATCAATGTGAGCAAAAATGTACAGAAATGAACAATTATTTCTTACACATTGATGTTGCATATCTACACCAATTTTAATTCAATTTTTCCCAGAATTGATTTACTATTCTTTCTAAACATGTCACACATCTCCCTCTCCATGCACTAATGCAGGTCCATGTGAATCATAATGTGTGAGTTCTCAGATGTGTTGCTGTGCTGATGATGTGTGAGATAGTAGGGCTGAACACCATGACCAGGGCATGCGTTGGTCCCCATCTCTTCTTCATCCATAATAGATGAGGGGGGTGAAACGTCCCAGGGGTCTGTCCTCTCCCTCCCCATCTCGCCAGCTGTTCTCAGCCAGGGCCCCATTTGCATGCATGCTTGTCCACTTGCATTCATTATGCTGACAATGCAGCTGATCCACTACGGCAAAGCACACACCACAGCCGCTCTCACCAGGCTTCTATGGTACACATAGGTTAGTAGCACAAGGTCTGAACTGGCTCCCTTCAGGAAGTGAAGTAGTGTACCTTTAGACAGTGTTGCACAGTACCGCGAAGATCACCTTCTAATGGGCCATCTCTTAACGCCTCTGGAGATCAACTGCTATCCGCACACATCTACAGATACATGATAAGGCCGGGCAGGCTGGCTGGCTGGCTGGCTGGCTGGCTGGCTGTACATCTCCTACTACACCCAGATAATGTTATGTATTTCCTCCGCCCTGACTAGATGGAACAATCAGAGGGGTGCTTTTTAATGGGGCTGGCTAGTGAGGTTTACAGCCTTGCATAATGAAGTAACAAATACAGCTAGGATTATAGTGCAGCCAGGGATACCGTTGTCTCGGCTGGTGGACTGGAGATAGAGACCCTTGTGTCTTCATCTAGACTGATCTAGAGTGGCCCATGGATGATGTCTGGTGGGGGGGCCACGGAGGCAGCCCTTCAGCTCAGACTGAGTCAATGTTCCCTGGGGTCAATCTGCCCTCCTCCCCCCTGCAGATGGTGGAGTACCGGAGCTTTTCCCTGAAAACAACTAAATAAATGAAAACTTCACTAAATAGTCTGAATGAATAAAAAATGTGACTCTTGGTTGACTCCATGTTGAGGTGCATCAGAAAACATGTCTCCATCCATAAAGTAAGCCTCTCTAAGCAGTCTGAGAATATCTATGGTATTTCTGTAGTGCCTCCTCTAATTTTTACATATATATTGCTTGTCTATTAATATATTATTTCTCAGTGCAGTGAATTACTGGTGTCATAAACTTTTTTTTACATTTTTTGTCCCTCAGAACAGCCTCAATTCGTAAGGGAATGGACTCTACAAGGTGTCGAAAGCATTCCACAGGGATGCTGGCCCATGTTGACTCCAATGCTTCCTACAGTTGTGTCAAGTTGGCTGGATGTCCTTTGGGTGGTGCACCATTCTTTACACACATGGGAAACTGTTGAGCGTGAAAAACCTGTTGCAGTTCTTGACCAACTCAAACCAGTGCGCCTGGCACCTACTACCTACCATACACAATAAATGTCTCAATTGTCTCAAGGCTTAAAAAACCTTCTGTAACCGGTCTCCTTGTCTTCATCTTTTTATTTAACCTTTATTTAACTAGGCAAGTCAGTTAAGAACAAATTCTTATTTACAATGACGGCCTACACCAGCCAACGCTGGACAAATTGTGTGCTGCCCTATGGTACTCCCAATCACAGCCAGTTGTGATACAGCCTGGATTCAAACCAGGGTGTCTGTTGTGATCCCTCTAGCACTGAGATGCAGTGCCTTAGACCGCTGCGCAACTCGGGAGCCCAATTAATTTACACTGATTGAAGTGGATTTAACAGGTGACATCAATAAGGGATCACAGCTTTCAACTGGATTCACCTGGTCAGTCTATGTCATGGAAAGAGCAGGTGTTCATAATGTTTTGTACGCTCAGTGTATATTGCAATCTAGTTCTCTGTATCTCTATTTCAATACTTCAAACTGCTTCTCTGGATCTCTATTTCAATTATACATTTCAGAATCAAAATCTGTACTAAGCAGATGAAATCCTCCCAGTGGTTTTTTCACACGATTGGAAAAACATGTGGTCTTTAACACAAGGGGCACGCTGAAGAATGTACCCTTGCTAGGGATGGGGGAAAAGTGTGACACCGATCAGGCCCCCGAGGACTGGAATTGCCCAGGCCTGTTCTAGACGATTCTGTGCTTCCAACTTTGTGGCAACAGGGGAAGGCCCTTTCCTATTTCTGCATAGCAATGCCTCCGTGCACAAAGCGAGGTTCATACACTTTGACATGTTGAGTTGATATTTTTGTTCAGTGTAGATTCACAGTTGCCATCGAAGTCATTCCAAAGGGTAGGTTGAACAGAGCAAATTAAAGTTAACCATACTCTATAAGCCATATATCATAATAATACTATTTAGCCCTACATAGCATTTGCAAATGTTAATACGATATCTGAATGAGAGTGAATAACAAAATCAATGAGGGCCCCCAGGAAGTCTGGGCCCCTGGGCACGTGCCCTGCATTCCCGGTCGGTAATTCGGCCATGATTACTACAAGTTTATATAGCTGGCTTTTTACCAATCTAAAAACTGCCATGGGCTCATTAAGTGACTGTCAGTGACTGACATAACAAGAGAAAAACTGCTGATGCACACCCAAGTTTTGAAATTGCACCGTATGTATTCTACTAGTCTAACTCTCAAAAGTAAGTTTAGACCCCGACTGAGTCCCTACGTTTTATTTGTATTATTATTATTTGGTGCCCTCATACTGTATGTAGCTAGGGCCCTGCTTGCACTACGTACCTTTGATGTAATCTCAACCGCATTCCAGGTCATTTGGTTGTGTTATTAGATGAAGCACAGTGAGAACACATTACGTTGTTGTGCAGATTCAACATATCTGACATTGTATTCCCATTTGAACTTTGTTGCACAGTGATAACACGTTTAGATGACAACTAAACCAAAAGTCAGACATTGTTTTTTTCCACTGGAATTTTGGATGGTTTTAGATGGTTGAAAGTATAGTGATGACACATTGGGAATTCAACAAACTTCTGGCCGTCGCAACCAAATATTACCCACATTTCCATGTTGAAATTAAGTGGTGTGCCCAGTGGGATGGTAATTCACATTGGCTGAATGGGTAGTAATCATGCACGCTGGAAAGCGTTCTCCATCATGCACGTTAAGTTACTCACACCTCACGCAGCTGCCGACCCTGCAGTGCCTCAGCCAAGCACATTATGGCATTATGTAGAGTAGACTGTAAGCACTGCAGACTTTATGTGTTGTCAGACCTACTCGTTTAGCGGAGAACTGTGGCTCTAGTCTCGCACACATACTTCAAACCTGTTAATATTGTGACATGTCCATGAGGCGATCATAGCACAGCAGCATCACAGAAAGAGGAAGGAACTCTTCTGCAGTAAATGGATGATCCTTTTACTGGTGCACAGTCATATTTAACCATGATCGCCACTGCAGCATTGAGAGCACGCTAAGCTATAACTTACTTTAACTTGACAGCAACAAAGCTCTTTTATCCACTACGTCAACATGGTACCGGAAAATGTTCATCAGAACAGCTACTTTAGTAGCTATTTATTTAACATAATTTACAGTCTTTTATTAGTAGTGTAGGCAAAACGTGCAATTTGCATGATCTTGTTGTGACGACCCTCCCACTCTGTCTGCCGTATTCTTTCTGTCACGCCCTGACCGTAGAGATCCTTTTTATGTCTCTATTTTGGTTGGTCAGGGCGTGAGTTTGGGTGGGCATTCTATGTCTGGTGTTCTATGTTGTCCTTGTTTTGTATTTCTATGTGTTTGGCCTGGTATGGTTCCCAATCAGAGGCAGCTGTCTATCGTTGTCTCTGATTGAGAACCATACTTAGGTAGCCTGTTCCCACCTGTGTTGGTGGGTGGTTGTTTTCTGTTTTGTGTGTATACCTTACAGGACTGTTTCGTTTCGTTCTCTCTCTTTGTTGTTTTTGTCATTCAGTGTTCAGTTTATTTTATAACATTAAAATGAACACTTACCACGCTGCACCTTGGTCCTCTTCTCCTTCTCCCGACGACGTTCGTTACACTTTCTCGCTGCTCTTGTTTTCCTTATTAGGATGTTCGGTGGGCGGAGCTGGAAGGGTTGTCAGCGAAATGGGTGTGTCCCGGGGATAAATATACCTTTCCCCCATACATCGAGGAGACTCTCTCCACGCAGACACACATTTTTGTTGTGGCATTTTAGGGCTTCTTTGTGTTCATTTGTTTTGGCACCTCTCTACACCCCTCATTATCATCATCTATGCACTCATCCACTCACTTACACTACTGACTACACACACCATTGTCACTTATATATAGCTTATATACACTGCTCAAAAAAATTAAGGGAACACTTAAACAACACAATGTAACTCCAAGTCAATCACACTTCTGTGAAATCAAACTGTCCACTTAGGAAGCAACACTGATTGACAATAAATTTCACATGCTGTTGTGCAAATGGAATAGACAACAGGTGGAAATTATAGGCAATTAGCAAGACACCCCCAATAAAGGAGTGGTTCTGCAGGTGGTGACCACAGACCACTTCTCAGTTCCTATGCTTCCTGGCTGATGTTTTGGTCACTTTTGAATGCTGGCGGTGCTTTCACTCTAGTGGTAGCATGAGATGGAGTCTACAACCCACACAAGTGGCTCAGGTAGTGCAGCTCATCCAGGATGGCACATCAATGCGAGCTGTGGCAAGAACGTTTGCTGTGTCTGTCAGCGTAGTGTCCAGAGCATGGAGGCGCTACCAGGAGACAGGCCAGTACATCAGGAGACGTGGAGGAGGCCGTAGGGGGCAACAACCCAGCAGCAGGACCACTACCTCCGCCTTTGTGCAAGGAGTAGCAGGAAGAGCACTGCCAGAGCCCTGCAAAATGACCTCCAGCAGGCCACAAATGTGCATGTGTCTGCTCAAACGGTCAGAAACAGACTCCATGAGGGTGGTATGAGGGCCCGACGTCCACAGGTGGGGGTTGTGCTTACAGCCCAACACCGTGCAGGACGTTTGGCATTTGCCAGAGAACACCAAGATTGGCAAATTCGCCACTGGCGCCCTGTGCTCTTCACAGATGAAAGCAGGTTCACACTGAGCACGTGACAGACGTGACAGAGTCTGGAGACGCCGTGGAGAACGTTCTGCTGCCTGCAACATCCTCCAGCATGACCGGTTTGGCGGTGGGTCAGTCATGGTGTAGGGTGGCATTTCTTTGGGGGGCCGCACAGCCCTCCATCTGCTCGCCAGAGGTAGCCTGACTGCCATTAGGTACCGAGATGAGATCCTCAGACCCCTTGTGAGACCATATGCTGGTGCGGTTAGCCCTGGGTTACTCCTAATGCAAGACAATGCTAGACCTCATGTGGCTGGAGTGTGTCAGCAGTTCCTGCAAGAGGAAGGCATTGATGCTATGGACTGGCCCGCCCGTTCCCCAGACCTGAATCCAATTGAGCACATCTGGGACATCATGTCTCGCTCCATCCACCAATGCCACGTTGCACCACAGACTGTCCAGGAGTTGGCGGATGCTTTAGTCCAGGTCTGGGAGGAGATCCCTCAGGAGCCCATCCGCCACCTCATCAGGAGCATGCCCAGGCGTTGTAGGGAGGTCATACAGGCACGTGGAGGCCACACACACTACTGAGCCTCATTTTGACTTGTTTTAAGGACATTACATCAAAGTTGGATCAGCCTGTAGTGTGGTTTTCCACTTTAATTTTGAGTGTGACTCCAAATCCAGACCTCCATGGGTTGATAAATTTGATTTCCATTGATCATTTTTGTGTGATTTTGTTGTCAGCACATTCAACTAATGTAAAGAAAAAAGTATTTAATAAGAATATTTCATTCATTCAGATCTAGGATGTGTTATTTTAGTGTTCCCTTTATTTTTTTGATCAGTGTATATTGCTTAATAAATATATTTTTGTTATTTCTTCATCTCCGCTTTGTCTCACTCTTTGTTACGGGCTACGAGCTGGTTCGTAACATTATGCAACATATTAACTCAAAGTCGATGAGTTGTGTTGCATCTATAACATCAGTGAAATACTGTAAAAGACCATGACCGTAACAGTTAAAGATCATGACCATTAGAGACCATGCCAAAAACAGTCATCAAATTCTAGGACTACTAATTTGAAAACTAATATTTTCTTTGCATGGTCTAACATTCAAGTCTACAGAAGTGTAATGAGATGAATACAGTTCTAATTGCCTGTTTCTGAGAAGTCCCAGTAAAATAAGGTTAAGGGGGATGAGAGTAGGGGTTAGTGAGGGGGAGGGCTTGGATGAGCTGGGCTGAGGGAGGTAGTGTGTCATGTGTGTGAGCACAGCAAGCGGCATGGCTCCTAACCAGCATTGTCAATCTCATTAGCACACTCATGCACATGCACACTTCCCTGCCTAGAAGCAATGACACACCTCCTTAATCTGCTCTTCATCCCACAATATCCTCCCACATACGCACAAACACACACGCAAACACAAACAAGGAAGCATGCAAGCGCATGAGAGCTACAGTACAGACACATGTACAAGCAAATACACAAGCACGAACAGGGACACAGGCAGAAAGACTGACTGGCGCACACAGGCACAATTACAGGCACACACGCACGCACGTACGCACACTACTTAATAAATTGCGTTTGGCACAGCAGTCCTGTAACAGCTGTCCTTCCACTTTGGGTGAAGACGGCATCATCTGGCTATTGAAAGATTTGTTATTTTCCATATTAGGAGACACACTCATATTACACAGGACAGAATAAAGACCCATAAATACTTAATTCCTGCATAAATAAATGAACAGAATAATAAATAAACAAGCTAGTTAGTTACAGCAAACAGCCAAACACACAGACTCAAGCAAAGACTATGTATGTGGGTGTGCAAGGCAGGCACTGAACAGCAGGCCAAAATAACAAGTAGTAAAGTTGGACAACATTTTCATTTAACCTTTATTTAACTAGGCAAGTCAGTTAAGAACTATTTCTTATTTACAATGACAGCCTACCACGGCCAAACACAGACGACGCTGGGCCAATTGAGCACCTCCCTATGGGACTCCCAATCACAGCCGGTTGTGATACAGTCTGGGATTAAACCAGGGTCTGTAGTGATGCCTCTAGCACTGAGATGCAGTACCTTAGACCGCTGCGCCACTCGAGAGACCATGGTATGGGGTAGATTTCAGTATTAGGAAGCTGCAGAAAGACAAAGATTCTGGAGTGAAAGATTATTTTATGGTAAACAGGTGGAAAAATGTGCGGAGGCAATAGGATTTTCTCTCTGGAACCATAGGTACTTGGATTTGTGAAACAGGATTAGCTGGTGTGTAATAATATGGATGCTGTGGGGGTAGACTAAACTCTGGTGTGTGTGTGTGCGCGTGCGTGCGTGCGTGAGAGAGAGAGAGAGAGAGAGAGAGAGAGAGAGAGAGAGAGAGAGAGAGAGAGAGAGAGAGAGAGAGAGAGAGAGAGAGAGAGAGAGAGAGAGAGAGAGAGAGAGAGAGAGAGAGAGAGAGAGAGAGAGAGAGAGAGAGAGAGAGAGAGAGAGAGAGAGAGAGAGAGAAACATCTAAAATACAGTGACCCCCTCTCATATCATTACCAAGCCCTGCAATACCAAGAGCTGAACAAAGAAAAGAGTCCCCTCATCCAGCTGGTCCTGGGGCTGAGTTCACAAACCTGTTCTACTAACACACTGAAGCCTCAGGACCAGAACATCCAATCAATCAGGATAAACCAAATTACAACACAGTCAAAACAAAACTATATTGCTTATTGGGAAACACAAGCACAAGCACAGAGCAAAATGCAGTGCTATCTGGCCCTAAATCGACAGTACACCGTGGCTAAATATTTGACCATGGTTACTGATCAAAACTTTAGAAAAACCTTGACAAAGTACAGGCTCAGTGAGCACAGCCTTGCCATTGAGAAAGGTAGACACAGGAAAACCTGGCTCCCTGTAGAGGAAAGGCTGTGCAACCACTGCACAATAGCAGAACCTGAGACGGAGCTGCATTTCCTGACAAAATGTCAAAAATATAAAACAATTAGAGAGTGTCATTTCCCCAAATTTGAAACTCTTATTCAAGGTTTCAAAGACCTCTCTGATGAGGATAGGCTACCCGTCCTGTTGGGGGAGGACGCAGAGAGCTGTGGGTTGGCAGCGCACTACATTGCTGCCTGCCATAAGTTGAGGGACAGTGTCTGACAAACCAATCAACCTGCACATGTCCTTTACTGTATGTTTATTGTTATTGTTGAATGTAGGGTTATTTTGACCCTTGGTTATTGTTGTTACTGTTGTCCCGTTGACAATTTTGATTCTCATTTTTACATTGTAAACAAGCTTTGGCAATATGTACATTGTTACGTCATGCCAATAAAGCAAATTGAATTGAAATTGAATTGAGAGAGAGAGAGAGAGAGAGAGAGAGAGAGAGAGAGAGAGAGAGAGAGAGAGAGAGAGAGAGAGAGAGAGAGAGAGAGAGAGAGAGAGAGAGAGAGAGAGAGAGAGAGAGAGAGAGAGAGAGAGAGAGAGAGAGAGAGAGAGAGAGAGAGAGAGAGAGAGAGAGAGAGAGAGAGAGAGAGAGAGAGAGAGAGATAGATAGATAGATAGATAGATAGATAGATAGATAGATAGATAGATAGATAGATAGATAGATAGATAGATAGATAGGGTTGAGGATGTTGTTTCAACATAACGTAGCAACATAATGTGACGTGGAATCTTGGTGGAAAATCCATTGGATTTGGAGAAAAAATCATCTACATAAACTGTTGTTTTGAGGGTTACAGTTCTACCACAGGATGTGGTGTCATCATGGTAACCAGTACGTCGAACTGGCCTCACAACCACAGACCACGTGTATGGCGTTGTGTGGGCAAGCGGTTGGCCCGATGTTAACGTTGTGAACAGAGTGCCCTATGGTGACGGTGGGGTTATGGTATGGACAGGCGTAAGCTACGGGCAACAAACAATTTCAATACACAGAGATACCGTGGCAAGGAGATATAAGAAAGCTCAGGAAATATTGTAGTTTTTTGGACACATATTTAACCCCTTTTTTTGTTTGAACAAAACTACCTCCATTTTTTTTTTTGACCTGCACCGGGTTACCTTTAGACGAGTCCCGTGACACCATTGTGTTCATGAGAGTCTAACCTTTCCATATAGTCTTCACATTAGTTAGCATAGGCTTTTCGGATGCTACAGCCGTTTTCATGAGAAGACCACATTTTGGGATGTCTCCTGGTCTGACAAACAGCACTGTAGCTCTGCCACTTCCACCACTGATGCGAAATGCTGATATAGGCAGATGCGGTGGATTGAGATGCAGCCCATGTAAAAAAAACGGATATCTCTAGCTTAAATTGATGGATTTTGATGTGGATTTTTTATTACCTTTATTCAATTGATGCAGGGGTGGGTAAATAGACTCTCACAGGAAAAATCCACCCAAAACCATAATTCCTTGAATTTACAGTGTTAAATAACACTAACATGTGAGAACAATATTTTTTGTGAACACATTTTTATTTTGTCCTTATAATGATGTTGGATAGCAACATGGAAAATCATTGTGGACATTTTTTGCTGCTCAAGTTGACTACAACATCCACAGTGCAATGCTCTCTCTAATGGCTGGCTGATTTGCTAGGTAGCAAATGTAGCTACACACAATAATACCAAAGATAATATCAGCATGTAACGTAGCTAGTTAGCTGTAAAAACAAATTGCACTATCAATTTAGGAGTCTACAATCTCACCATGTTCAACCTGCAGATCAATGTGCCTCACAGAGTAAAGTCTAACATTCGTATTGGCAGATCTACTTTTGAGGAGATGGGAAACATTGCCCTTGCTACGTCAAGCTCTGAGAGCTGTCCTTCAAGGAGTGAATGGGAGTCTACTGGGCACTATGTCACACCCTGGCCTTAGTTATCTTTGTTTTCATTCTTATTTTAGTTAGGTCAGGGTGTGACATGGTGTAGTATGTGTTTTTGTATTGTCTAGGGTGTTGTATGGTTTAGGGGGTTAAGTAGAGTAGATGGTTTAGTGTTCAGTGTCGGTGTCTAGGAAAGTCTATGGTTGCCTGAATTGGTTCTCAATTAGAGACAGCTGGTTATTGTTGTCTCTGATTGGGAGCCATATTTAAGGCAGCCATAGGCTTTAGCTGGTTGTGGGTAATTGTCTATGTGTAGTGTTTGTGTCAGCACTATTTATATGTATAGCTTCACGGTCGTCAGTTTGTTATTTTGTTAGTTTGTGTATAGTTGTTCGTTTCTTGGTTTTTCTCTCTTCTTTAATAAAGAAGATGTATTTTGCACACGCTGCGCCTTGGTCCAATCTCTCTCAAGAAGACGATCGTGACACACTAGCTCAAAAACTCTACATTAGAACGAATTTCGTCAACAAGAAGTACAACATTACAAATCTTTTCAAATATATGAGATAATTAACTTATCTGTAGGATCGTATAGCATTGGAATCGTGACATTACATACTTTCGAGGAAAATAGGGACGTTTCTTGACATGTACACTGACTTTGAGAAGGGTTTGCTGTGACAATTAGCTTACCAACCGCGTGTCACAGCATGACAACATGAACGCCATTGGTCACCAGTCTGCTGGGTGGGGCGTTACACGTTCCTTCATTAATTGTATTCCTATTTCCTTTCTATAATATCTGTGGCAACTGCACCATGCAATGCACCCTGGAATAAAGGAAAAATGTGCTAGACCCTCCATTTAATTACACATTTCTCGAGGTAGGAAAATCTCCAAAATATTATCAATGGCTCCATCGAGAGAATACATCCAGACATCGGCCAGTATCGAAATCTGACATGTATGATAGACATTTTCACTATCTAAAAGTCGTATTCCTATTAACTTCCAGTGTAGCGAGAGCAACTTTATCACAGCGCTACGTAATACCACGGGATTTCTGCCTGCTTGAACACCAATAAGATACACATGAAAACATGAAATAACCCAGGGAACCGATAGAACATCACTCAGAAATGCATCAAATCAATATAGCATTCAAAATGGGTGAACCTTTCCAAAATAATAAATATTTTGGATTCACATCTCCATCTCAAACAAAAATAAAAGTTAAAGAATAAGATGAAATCAAATCAAGCTGTATTTAAAGTGCTTTGAATGTTTGTCCAGTGTGGCTCAGTTGGTAGAGCATGGCACTTGCAATGCCAGGATTGTGGATTCAATTCCAACAGGGGACCAATACTAAAAAGTACAAAAATGTATGCACATACTGCTGTAAGTTGATCTGGATAAGTGTTTCTGCTAAATGACAAAAATGTGAAGTATGATTTTGTCCAATTCTTACATTTTTGGTTTAAATGGAGACGTGAATTAATTATACACTTGACGTGAATCAATTATACACTTGTAGACAAACTGGAATTATATTTGGCTCCGTTGACAACCAAACACATTTCAATATCACTTTTACAATTCGGTAAATAGCAGTATTTTTAACATAACATGACATTTTAACATTTTAAATATATTTTTCTTTATTATTCCCTGCTAACCCTACCCTAAACTAATAAACAACAACACTTAGGCTTCTACTTTCAGCTTATACATACTATATACAGTTGAAGTCGGAAGTTAACATACACCTTACCAAATACATTTAAACTCAGTTTTTCACAATTCCTGACATTTAATCCTAGTAAAAATACCCTGTCTTATGTCAGTTAGGATCACCACTTTATTTTAAGAATGTGAAATGTCAGAATAATAGTAGAGAGAATGATTTATTTCAGCTATTATTTTGTTCATCACATTCCCAGTGGGTCAGAAGCTTACATACACTCTATTAGTATTTAGGTGAATTACCTTAAAATTGTTTAAATTGGGTCAAACGTTGCGGGTAGCCTTCCACAAGCTTCCCACAATGAGTTGGGTGAATTTTGACCCATTCCTCCTGACAGAGCTGGTGTAACTGAGTCAGGTTTGTAGGCCTCCTTGCTCGCACACGCTTTTTCAGTTCTGCCCACACATTTTCTATAGGACTGAGGTCAGGGCTTTGTGATGGCCATTCCAATACCTTGACTTTGTGGTCCTTAAGCCATTTTGCCACAACTTCGGAAGTATGCTTGGGGTCATTGTCCATTTGGAAGACCCATTTGCGACCAAGCTTTAACTTACATTTACATTTGTCATTTAGCAGACGCTCTTATCCAGAGCGACTTACAAGTTGGTGCATTCACCTTATGATATCCTTCCTGACTGATGTCTTGAGATGTTGCTTCAATATATCCACATAATTTTCCTGCCTCATGACGCCATCTATTTTGTGAAGTGCACCAGACCCTCCTGCAGCATGATGCTGCCACCCCCGTGCTTCACGGTTGGGATGGTGCTCTTCGGCTTGCAAGCATCCCCCTTTTCCTCCAAACATAACGATGGTCATTATGAACAAACAGTTCTATTTCTGTTTTATCAGACCAGAGGACATTTCTCCAAAAGGTACAATCTTTGTCCCCATGTGCAGTTGCAAACCGTAGTCTGGCTTTTTTATGGCGGTTTTGGAGCAGTGGCTTCTTCCTTGCTGAGCGGCCTTTCAGGTTATGTCGATATAGGACTCGTTTTACTGTGGATATAGACACTTTTGTGCCTGTTTCCTCCAGCGTCTTCTCAAGGTCCTTTTTGCACCAAAGTACGTTCATCTCTAAGAGACAGAAAGCGTCTCCTTCCTGAGCGGTATGATGGCTGCGTGGTCCCATGGTGTTTATACTTGCGTACTATTGTTTGTACAGATGAACGTGGTACCTTCAGGCTTTTGGAAATTGCTCCCAAGGATGAACCAGACTTGTGGCTGTCTAAAAAAAAAAATCTGAAGTCTTGGCTGATTTCTTTAGCTTTTCCTATGATGTCAAGCAAAGAGGCAGTGCGTTTGAAGGTATGTCTTGAAATACATCCACAGGTACACCTCCAATTGACTCAAATGATGTCAATTAGCCTATCAGAAGCTTCTAAAGCCATGACATAATTTTCTGGAATTTTACAAGCTGTTTAAAGGCACAGTCAACTTAGTGTATGTAAACCTCTGACCCACTGGAATTGTGATACAGTGAATTATAAGTGAAATAATCTGTCTGTAAACAATTGTTGGAAAAATGACTTGTGTCATGCACAATGTAGATGTCCTAACCGAATTGCCAAAACTATAGTTTGTTAACAAGAAATTTGTGGAGTGGTTGAAAAACGAGTTTTAATGACTCCAACCAAAGTGTATGTGTCACGTTCCTGACCTGTTTTCTGTTTATTTTGTATGTGTTAGTCGGTCAGGGCGTGAGTTTGGGTGGGCAGTCTATGTTATGTGTTTCTATGTTGGTTAATGGGTGACCTGATATGGTTCTCAATTAGAGGCAGGTGGTTTACGTTTCCTCTGATTGAGAGCCATATTAAGGTAGGTGGTTTCACATTGTTTGTTGTGGGTGGTTGTCTCCTGTGTCTGTGTCTATGTTGCGCCACACGGTTTGTTTGTCCGTTCGTTTTGTGTAGTCATTTTTCCTGTTCGTGCGTTCTTCGTTACATGTAAGTTCTTACGACCAGGTCTGTCTACATCGTTTTGTTATTTTGTTTAGTATCAAGTATAGTTCGTTTTTTTGTCTTGTTTAAATAAATATAATGTCATTTCACAACGCTGCGTTTTGGTCGAATCCCTGCTCCTCCTCTTCGGATGAGGAGGAGGAAAATCGTTACAGTATGTAAACTTTCGACTTCAACTGTACATTTTACGGACACAATCTATTTTACAATAGTTATATTTTGTTTGTTTTTAGTCCTGGCCTTCTATGTCTGATGTTCATCCAGTTTGATTTCTATTTGCCATATACAGTATTTGTAACTGTGCTATTTCACAATTTCTGAACCTATATAGGTTTTACAGACCCCGTATGTTATACATTTGTTATCTTGTTGATTTTAGTCCTACCCTTCAGCTCCATTCAACCCCTTCCATCTATCTCTTAACACCATCCATATTGGATCTCTATTTGCCATATATTTTTCAACTGTGCTGTGATGCTTCACAAAAGTTCTGAACCTTTCTATTCTCATAGTTTCTGCAGATTGTAAATTAAAGATAATTGAAATTAAAGATAATTAAAAATAATTATTATATTATTGATCTTTTGACTATGACTTTTCAAATCACCCAGTATTGCTATCTGCAGCGTTAGCTCTAGGTAAATGTTGCAATTCTTCAGCCATTCCTGGAACTGTGACCAAAAATGAGCTACATATGGACAGTACCAAAATAAATTATCTAATGATTCTGCCTCCTCATAGCAAAGCTGGGAAGGTAGTATCCCCCATAACATTACATTGGTTTCAAGAATTTTGTAAATCATTTAAATTGAAAAATTTGAAGTTTTGAATCCGGCGTCGTTTTGCATGTCAATTCATAAACCACGTGCCATGGAATCGGTACATTGAAAATCTCTTCCCAACTATTTTGCAAATTATATGTCACATCTGTCAATTTCTTGGTCCTTAACAACTGGTATATGTTTTTTATTCATCACAATTTTCTTTAACCAATTTTGTTCTTTAATGCAGGGCCGGCAGATAAGTTCCTTACTTTTTCCCCCTTCCACTTGCCTCTTCCATTTTTGCGGTAATGCCGCAATTAGTTGGTTGTAATTTTGGGTAGGGCAGACATTTCCATATATCTCTGTTAGCTGCGTGTGTGACATAACTCCACCAGTCCTATTTATGATATAATTTACAAAGATTCAACCTTTTTATAATATTTTTTTTTTTAAATGATCAATTAGTATATTTGAGTTTATCCACAATATTTGTTGTATTATTTGTTCTGTCTTTACAGGTGGATTAAACAGAAATTGCAACCAACTTTCTATGGCTTGTTTAAAAAATAACAATATTTTGGAGATGATTTCGTTTTCAAATAACCGAAAGTGAGCAGTTGTAAACTGAATAAAGAGAAAAAGGCCCAATTAGCCTATTAACTTGTCGACAAATTAACAAATTATGTGTTGGATTAACGCCCCTCATCTCAACCAAAAATTAAAGTAAAAAAATACAGGATTAAGCCAGTGGCATAGATGGAACTATCCAAGCAGTAGATACATCTCCTTTACATTTTTATAGTTATGTATTTATATTTATTTGTATTTAACTTGGCAAGTCAGTTAAGAACAAATTCTTATTTACGATGACCGCCTACCAAAAGGCAAAAGGCCTCCTGCGGGGACAGGGACTGGGATTCAAAATTCAAAATAAAATAAAATATAGGACAACACACACATCACGATAAGAGAGACACCACAACACTACATAAAGAGAGACCTAAAGACAACAACATAGCATGGCAGCAACACAAGAAAACACAGCTTGGTAGCGACACAACATGTCAGCAGCACAACATGGTAGCAGCACAAAACACAGTACAAATATTATTGGACACAGACAACATCACTATGGGCAAGAAGGTAGAGACAACAATACATCACACGTAGAAGCCACAACTGTCAGTAAGTGTCCATGACTGAGTCTTTGAACGAAGAGTTGGAGATAAAACTGTCCAGTTTGAGTGTTTTTTTGCAGCATGTTCCAGTCGCTAGCTGCAGCAAACTGAAAAGAGGAATGACCCAGGGATGTACAGTATGTGCTTTGGGGACCTGTAACAGAATGTGACAGGAAGAAAGGGTGCGAAGGATGAGGGCTGCAGTAGGTATCTCAGATTGGGAGTGAGGCCCAAGAGTCTTTTATAAATAAGCATCAACCAGTGGGTCTTGCGATGGGTATACAGAGTTGACCAGTTTACAGAGGACTATAGAGAGCAGTTACAGTATGTGTCCTATAAAGAGCATTGGTGGCAAATCCGATAACCGAATGGTGAAGAACATCTAGCCGCTCGAGAGCACCCTTACATGCCGATCTATAAATGATGTCTCCGTAATCTAGCATGGGTGGTCATCTGAATCAGGGTTAGTTTGGCAGCTGGGGTGAAAGAAGAGTGATTACGATAGAGGAAACCACATCTAGATTTAACCTTAGCCTGCAGCTTTGATATGTGCTGAGAGAAGGCTGCGTTGTCAACCAAACACAATTCAATACTACTTTTGTAAGACAGTAAATAAATAGCCTTGTATTTTACAAACTAATATAACAGTATTTATTCAACCTTAAAATGACTAACACATCCATGGCCACATTTTTGTGTTTACTGTAACAATAAATGTCTTCTTGTGTAATCATAGAAAGCATCCATGCTCAGGGTCGCAGGGCTGTTGAAATCTTCACAATTCCTATAATAATCTGCACTGAATCTCAAACGGCATTGATCACTTGCACCGTGTACTCTACTTGAACGTAATCTCAACTAACTGCAATCCAGGTCATTTGTTTGTGCTATTAGATCAAGCACAGTGATAACAAATTAAGTTGTATAAAAAAACTAAATATCTGCCAAAATATCTGTATTCCCATTTGATCTTTGGTGTGCCTTTAAGTGGTTGAAATCGCAGTGATAACACATTTAGGTGACAACTTAACCAAAAATCAGACAGTGATTTTCCATTGGAATTTGGTTGTGCTTTTATGGTTGAAAGCACACTGATAGCACATAGAGAATTCAACAAACTCATGGCTGTCTTTTTGAGTTGGTGAAAATAGGTTGGAAACTCGTTGATCAACGTATCTACCAAGTATTACCCAATTCTCCATGCTGAAATGGCATGGTGTGCCCAGTGGGTGGTAAAGATTAGAAGATCTCAAGGATTAAATGGGTTTTCTCTGAGTTTTAAGAATTTATTTGACTCTCCTAATTTTAGGGCTTTGGCTGTGGTAAAATATGAATGAGCAGGTTATTTTTGTAGGGCCCTCTCACACAGCGTTGACAGTACTGAAAAGCGAAAAACTATGTCCCCAGACAAAGACAGCTACAAATTACACAGGAAGATCATGGCAGGCGGTCATCCCTCTCTCATGTCACTCCTCTATTACTGAGGAAATGGCAGCTTCGCTCGTAACTCCACAAGTGCTATCTAGACAAACATAATTTCGCAGTGATATCAACAGTCTTGTTTTTCGGCACTCGTACACAGCCTGGTCCCATTTACAGGCTATCGTTTAAATGTGTTAGCATTCAATACATGGCTCACAGCATGATCACAAACACAAATGAATATAAAAATAAATAAATAAGAAAATGAAAATAAAGCGAGGATTGGTTGTTTGATGGAGTGCCTGCGGGCTGAGCAGTATGTTTGCGCTGACGGCCACCCCTCAGTGTGTTAGTAGAGGGCGAAGAGGGCTCTTCTCTCCCTGAACCTGCCATGTGTACCACCACCGCCTCCCATCTGTGCCTCCAGCTATTTACCCAATGTACTGCAACAACACGGAGCGCCACCACACTTTATGCAACACATAAACAAGGACATCTGCAGCAAACCGAGAGAGAGAGAGAAAGAGAAAGCAAACGACTTAAAGCAATGATCTAACAGAATGGAAGAGAAAAGACAACGGTTGAAGAAACGGGTGAGGAGAAAGAAGAAGCTAGTGAAGAAGAAGCTAGTGTAGTGACAGTACTGTCATGGAGCGGCGCTGCCAAGAAGACTGGAGACGTCCTCAGCAGACACTGGCCTCCACTCAGACAGCAGCAGTGGAGCTGCAACAATGGCGCTTGTTTTCCAGACCCTTGGGATGATTCGGCCCCTTCTGCTGATTTCAGGCATGAGCGTGTGTGATAAGGGAGCACTAGGTCTGATATGAGGAGGCATTGTTGGCGAGGCTCATGGCTCGGGCTGAGGCTGAGAAGACCCTGCGGGCCCTACAGTACAGTAAGTGGGCTGATGAGTCTGGCTTCATTGGAGGGGTGGATGGTGCGGTTGTGGGGCTGTGTGCATCCTCAGGGCTGGTGATGCCCCCGGTCCCAGCTGGCTGTGGATCCAGAGCACCCCACCCCATCCTGGCCCGCCGTACCATTACATCACATCATCCATCACGGTGGAGACACCATATAGATAGAACACTTGTTATATTGTCAATGGGAAACAACTGTCTCTCAGCACGCACTAGCTCACTGTTAGCCATGCAACTCACACAGACTAGGCCTAATACGGATTGCATAAC
This sequence comes from Salvelinus alpinus, assembly GCF_045679555.1. Lineage (NCBI taxonomy): Eukaryota > Metazoa > Chordata > Actinopteri > Salmoniformes > Salmonidae > Salvelinus > Salvelinus alpinus. The sequence continues at coordinate 51,610,288 of NC_092104.1, read as the reverse complement.
TCCACACAGAGACCTGTATTAAAAATGTATAAAAGGAGCAAATTGTGTCCTATTATCTGCCACTAAAAGCAAGATTTGACTTTAATATAGTTGCAATGATTGTTCTGTGAAGCATTAGCCTGGCGCCCCAAAGACTTTTCCATCAAATCTGCAGTTCCTTCGACACACTACAGATTTGTCCCTATTCTGTTTTCCATGTTATTGTCCATCTTTATGGTTGGTGTGGTGATCGTGTACAGACCATTGAGGGGTTTTCTCATTGTCAGTTTGTGATTGGGTTCAATTGTCTGTCTGTGTCTTCTTGGCCCATTTGTACCAGAGCTGCCATTATCTCTGCCTATTATTTCAGGGCCAGCGTTCTTTGCACAGTAGTCGACCAGTCTTATCCAGGATTAGTGCATTCTCCACTTATTTGAGTTAGTTGGTTCAGGCCACCCCTGACACTTGCCCATAAAAACCTGAATGCTTCGTGTTTACAATAAAGGTTCAATAAAAATAAAAATAAAATGAATACTGTCCAACAGGCCTCCTGCACATGCACAGACACTCGAGAAGGACTCTCTGTTCTGTGTTTTGCTTTCTCTCAGTTGGAGACTTTTAGCACCAATACTTTTTTCCATGGCAGGCTGCGATATGCCATCTGTTCCTCGTGCTGTGGAACACACAGCTCCCTCACGCAGTGACTTTGGTGTTTTTTTCACATGGTGGCAAAACTGTAAATTGGGTAAAATAACAGCCATTACAGAACACTAGTGAGGTTTTCTAAAGAGAGGTGACTGCCCAGGTAGCAACAAATGTTACCACACCTTTAGAGAACGTTCCCTTAAGAGTCTCATTAGGTCATTAACGTTTTCATAGGAATGTTCCCATGATGTGCAAGGAATGTTTCCAAGAGACCATTCCCTTAAAGCAAGGATGGGCAACTCTAGTCCTCGAGAAACCATGTTCTGTGTATGTTTGATGTGACGTTGAACACATTAATGTTCTTGCAATGTCCCATAAAATGTGTCTAGAACATGAATGTTGTATGTTCTGAAAACATTGTAACCACGTTCTAGATGAGTTCTGCTTGACATTAATTAAGGTAATGTTCTCCTTACTTTAACACCAAAACATGCTAAACATCTACTCAGAAGGTTTTTGCTAACATAGTTCCGTTAAGTAACAGAAAATTGGACACTCAAACATTAGGGGAAAATTACGGGTAACATTACAAAAACGTTCTCTCTCCCAAGAATTGTTAACTAGGTGGAGGAGCCTTTTTTGCATTTCAACATCAGGTTCAGAGGGCTTACCACCTAGCATCTTCACTTCAGAGTTCATTCAAAGAGGACCAATGTACGCAAGAGTTTTTTTTTCTTTTTTCTCCAACATGTCCTGCCTGTGGCAGAGAAGCATGGAGGAGCTATCAGAACCTACTCTTCAGTGAGTGACTAACTCATCCATTTTACAACAGCTATAGATCCCATTCTACATGCTTATTATCCCATTAACACAAATGCTGCCTGCTAAGTTTGACACAAAAACAACGACAACAATCAACAACCAAAGGCTACGTATTTCTTAAGTCGGAAAGAGCTCATTGAAATGGTAACTTCTCTCAATAAAAATCTACTTCATAAATGAGAAATGAGGCCATAAAGTGTTTTATTGGCTCTCTAAAAACGGTGGGGAATACAGTTTCACTCGTCTTTTGTTTGGAGTGCTGTCAACTTGACAGGAGAGTCATTTGAGACCTTGGGAGGAAAACCCGTAGCTATCTGTTTTGGTGAAACCTTGACCATTGGTCAATTCAGATCATTGAATGGCACATTTGATACTGCTCCATTTTGTAACACTTATTGAAAAGAATATGTTGTATCTGGGAACCTCTCTTCTGCAAACAGTGGAGACGAGGATTTGTCTAGTGCCTCTGTATCCCTATCTGGTGAAACCAAAAGTGGGGTAGGATGAGAAATAATGAGGAAACGTCTTTTTAGATTACAAAATGGTTGTATTCATCTACTGCTAAAGATTACATATACCTAATTTCTTGACACGTTTGTACATTAGTAACATTTCATACAGAAATATTCCTAAGTACACATTACCTGCATTCCACAATTAAAACACATTCATGTTGTGAATCAAAAGACACAGGTAGAAAAAGACAACTCAATTGAACGACAAAGTGAAGTTGGATGACAGTCTTATACGCACATCTTTCCCACTCTACAAACAGGGAAACATGAGATATCTCCCATTATACCAGCACATTATCAGGACAGGGGTCTTGTCAGTGTGCATTGGGAATGTTAACGACGACACGTCTTCTTGCAAAGCCGTCATCACACAAACATGTCAAAATAGAATGGGAGCCGCATCAAGTGAGGGAGTCCAACTGTTGCCATCTCTAGCTGCAAGGAGACAGATAATGTTTGTTGGACAATTAGGAGAAAGGAAACATGTCTGAGGGTGTTAGGCAGTCAGTCATGTGGAACGTGCAGCACTGACCTTGTAGAACTCAAGCAGCTCCTGGTGGCTGAATTCCAAAAACACGATCTCCACACTCTGGAAGACGAGAGGAGAAAGGCTCACCGTGAGTCAAGGGACGTCACGGCCGACAACACTCCCTCAGCTTTCTATAAAAAACATCACTCCCATCAATTATTTGTGCACTTCTGTCCAGTGAAAGTAAGTACACAGTCATAGAGATGGTACATGTACTGTCTAGTACGTGTGTCCCCACCATTCTCTCTGAAATGATTTTCACCCAAAACCTAATAGCCATGCTCCAACTATCATGATTCACCAAAACGTAAAACCACAATTTCAATATCAGAGGGTTTGTTGGTATTCACATTTTCAACGAAATGAAGACACTTCTTTAGCTCAGAAAAGGGCACTTACAGTATAAGACAAGACAAATCTTGTGATCGGAAAATAAACATACAATAGAATGAATAATAATATACCATTAAGGATTAAGAGGGAGGTCGTCAACGCAAGACATTGCTGTGAGAGTTATCCCAGTGTTGGTCTGTGCACCAACCAACACTTCTAGCCGGTGCTGTGGGGCTGAAGGCACAATGGAGGAGGGAATGTGTCAGAGCACATTAATGACAGGGATATTAATTAGAGCCAACATTATCATCCATAATTAAGAGGAAAATGGGAAATGTTATCTCTTGCCAAAGCCCACTTGGCATGTGCTAACATGAAATCTAGGGCACTTACAGTATAAGACAAGACAAATCTTGTGATCGGAAAATAAACATACAATAGAATGAATAATAATATACCATTAAGGATTAAGAGGGAGGTCGTCAACGCAAGACATTGCTGTGAGAGTTATCCCAGTGTTGGTCTGTGCACCAACCAACACTTCTAGCCGGTGCTGTGGGGCTGAAGGCACAATGGAGGAGGGAATGTGTCAGAGCACATTAATGACAGGGATATTAATTAGAGCCAACATTATCATCCATAATTAAGAGGAAAATGGGAAATGTTATCTCTTGCCAAAGCCCACTTGGCATGTGCTAACATGAAATCTAGGGCACACACACCCATCCACCCACACTTGAATTGAGATTTGACAAGGTAACAGCTTTGAGCAACCATATTTGCACATTACAAATATAATAAGACACAGATCAAATATGATAAAGTGGCAAATTAATAATTGGAATGAATCAGAAAGATAAACATCCACATGAATCAGAAAAAATGCCAGAGCATATTGACTTAATAATTGTCCATTCAATCTTAATCTGTTAAAGGGATCATTTGCTGGAGGCTGAGACAGGAGGGGTCAGGAGACACTGTGGCCCATTCCGACGATACCCTCAGACAGGGCCAAACAGGCAGGATATAACCCCACCCACTTTTCCAAAGTACAGCCACCACACCACTAGAGGGTTACCTTCAACCACCAACTTACCATCCTGAGACAAAGTCGAGTATAGCCCACGAAGATCTCCCCCACGGCACAACCCAAGGGGGGCGCCAACCCGGACAGGAAGACCACGTCAGTGACTCATCCCACTCAAGTGACGCACCCCTCTTAGGGATGACATGAAAGAGCACCAGTTTGCCAGTGACTCAGCCCCTGTAATGGGGTTTGAGGCAGAGAATCCCAGTGGAGAGGGGAACCGGCCAGGCAGAGACAGCAAGGGCAGTTCGTTGTTCCAGTGCCTTTCCATTCACTTTCACACTCCTAGGCCAGACTACACTCAATCATAGGACCTACAGAAGAGATGAGTCTTCAATAAAGATTTAAAGGTTGAGGCCGAGTCTGCGTCTTTCACATGGATATGCAGACCATTCCATAAATATGGAGCTCTATAGGAGAAAGCCCTGCTTACAGTTGTTTGCTTAGAAATTATAGGGACAGTAAGGAGGCCTGCGTCTTGTGACCGTAGCGTATGTGTAGGTATGTACGGCAGGACCAAATTGGAAAGATAGGTAGGAGCAAGCCCATGTAATGCTTTGTAGGTTAGCAGTAAAACCTTGAAATCAGCCCTTGCCTTAACAGGAAGCCAGTGTAGAGAGACTAGCACTGGAGTAATATGATAACATTTTTTGGTAAAAGTCAAGATTCTAGCAGCCGTGTTTAGCACTAACTGAAGTTTATTTTGTGCTTTATCCGGCTGGCCGGAAAGTAAAGCATTGCAGTAGTCTAACCTAGAAGTGACAAAAGCATGGATGAATTTTTCTGCATAATTTTTGGACACATGGTTTCTGATTTTTGCAATGTTACGTAGATGGAAAAAAGCTGTCCTTGAAACAGCCTTGATATGTTCGTCAAAAGAGAGATCAGGGTCCAGAGTAATGCAGAGGTCCTTCACAGTTTTATTTGAGACGACTGTACAACCATTAAGATTGTCAGATTCAACAGAAGATCTCTTTGTTTCTTGGGACCTAGAACTAGCATCTCTGTTTGGTCCGAGTTTAAAAGTAGAACATTTGCCACCATCCACTTCCTTATGTCTGAAACACAGGCTTCCAGGGAGGGCAGTTTTGGGGCTTCACCATGTTTCATCAAAATGTACAGCTGTGTGTCGTCCGCATAGCAGTGAAAGTTAACATTATGTTTCCGAATGACATCACTAAGAGGTAAAATATATAGTGAAAACAATAGCGGTCCTAAAACGGAGCCTTGAGGAACACCGGAATTTACAGTTGATTTGTCAGAGGACAAACCATCCACAGAGACAAACTGATATCTTTCCGAGAGATTCGATCTAAACCAGGCCAGAACTTGTCCGTGTAGACCAATTTGGGTCTCCAATCTCTCCAAAAGAATGTGGCGATCGATGGTATCAAAAGCAGCACTAAGGTCTAGGAGCACGAGGACAGATGCAGAGCCTCGGTTCGACGCCATTATAAGGTAATTGACCACCTTCACAAGTGCAGTCTCAGTGCTATGATGGGGTCTAAAACCAGACTGAAGCATTTCGAATACATTGTTTGTCTTCAGGAAGGCAGTGAGTTGCTACGCAACAGCTTATTCTAAATTTTTGGAGAGGAATGGGAGATTTGATATAGGTTGATAGCTATTTATATTTTCTGGGTCAAGGTTTGGCTTTTTCAAGAGAGGCTTTATTACTGCCACTTTTAGTGAGTTTGGTACACAGCCGGTGGATAGAGAGCCGTTTATTATGTTCAACATAAGAGGGCCAAGCACAGGAAGCAGCTCTTTCAGTAGTTAAGTTGGATAGGGTCCAGTATGCAGCTTGAAGGTTTAGAAGCCATGATTATTTTATTCAATGTGTCAAGAGATATAGTATTAAAAAACTTGAGATTCTCCCATTGATCCTAGGTCCTGGCAGAGTTGTGCAGACTGAGGACAACTGAGCTTTGGAGGAATATGCAGATTTAAAGAGGAGTCCGTAATTTGCTTTCTAATGATCATGATGTTTTCCTCAAAGAAGTTCATGAATTTATCACTCCTGAAGTGAACAGGTGGTCAATTACCATCCTCTCCTGGGGAATGCTGCTTTTTAGTTAGCTTTACAACAGTATCAAAAATAAATGTTGGATTGTTCTTATTAAAATTAGGGTGATCGAGCAGCAGTGAGGGCTCTTCGATACTACACAGTACAGTTTTTCCAAGCTAGTCGGCAGACTTCCAGTTTGGTGTAGAGCCATTTCTGTTCTAATTTTCTGGAAGCTTGCTTCAGAGCTCCGGTACTTTCTGTATACCAGGGAGCTAGTTTCTTATGACAAATGTTTTTGGTTTTTAGGGGTGCGACTGCATCTAGGGTATTGCGCAAGGTTAAATTGAGTTCCTCAGTTAGGTGGTTAACCTCTACTGCCTCAGAAACCCGGATCCGGGAGCACCCCCCACCCCCCACACACTGATTAGCATAGCTAGCATAGCTTCACAAGTAGATAGTAGCATCTAAATATCATTAAATCACAAGTCCAAGACACCAGATGAAAGATACAGATCTTGTGAATAAAGCCACCATTTCAGATTTTTAAAATGTTTTACAGGGAAGACAAAATATGTAAATCTATTAGCTAAACACGTTAGCAAAATACACCACTATTCTAACTCCATCAGTTTCTTACTCCTTCAGGTGCTATCACCAATTCGGCTCAACTAAGATATTGATAGCCACTAACCAAGAAAAAACCTCTTCAGATGACAGTCTGATAACATATTCATGGTATAGGATAGTTTTTGTTAGAAAAAAGTGCATATTTCAGGTAGAAATCACAGTTTACAATTGCACCGACCATCACAAATCGACTAGAATTACTAGATAGAGCAACGTGTATGACCAATTTACTCATCATAAAACATTTCATAAAAATAGACAAAGCATAGCAATGGAAAGCCTCAGTTCTTGTGATTTCAGACCATATTTCAGATTTTCTAAGCGTTTTTCAGCGAAAACACAATAAATCGATAAGTTAGCATACCACATGTGCAAACGTTACCAGAGCATCGATTCCAGCCAAAGAGCGCTATAACGTAATCACCGCCAAAATATATTAATTTTTTCACTAACCTTCTCAGAATTCTTCCGATGACACTCCTGTAACATCATTTTACAACATACATATACAGTTTGTTCGAAAAGGTGCATATTTAGCCATACAAAACCGTGGTTACACAATAAAAATACTAGGAAATCAAGCCTCAATATGTCTGACGTCATCTATCAGAGTGATCTAGTTTAATTGAAAGCTAATCATATACTTGACTAAAAAATACAGGGTTGACAGGAATCGAAAGACAAATTAGTTCTTAATGCAACCGCTGACTTACATTTTTAAAATTATCCTTACTTTTCAATACAGGGTTCGCCAAGTGACGCGATAACAAACAAAATGGCGAAATATGCGTTTAAAATATTTCGACAGAACAACGATTTATCATATTAAATATTGGTTACTTTGAGCTGTTCTTCCATCAGATTCTTGGGCAATGTATCCTTTCTATGTTATAAACGTCTTTTGGTCGATAGATGTCCTCTGTCCTTCGAAATGTCCACCACCAACGACCGACACCCCGAAACGTTTCCAAAGCTAAAAAGGGCACGACAAAGAAATTCCTCAAAATCGCACTAAACGGATATAAATTGCTATAAAACGGTTCAAATTAACTACATTATGATGTTTTTAACAACTATAACGACTGAAAACATGACCGGAGAAATCTAACTAGTTAATCTACCCATCGTGTCCGATTTTTAAAATGTTTTACAGGGAAAACACAACATATATTCATGTTAGATCACCACCAAATCCAAAAAACACACAGCCATTTTTTCCAGCCAGAAATAGAGATAAAATTAATCACTAACCTTTGATAATCTTCATCAGATGACAGTCATAGGACATCATGTTACACAATACTTGTTTGATAATGTGCATATTTATATCCAAAAATCTCGGTTTACATTGGCGCCATGTTCAGAAATGCCTCCAAAATATCCGGAGTAATTACAGAGAGCCACGTCAAATAACAGAAATACTCATCATAAACTTTGATGAAAGATACATGTTTTACATCTAATTAAAGATACACAGGTTCTTAATGCAACCGCTGTGTCAGATTTTTTTTAAACTTTAGGAAAAAGCATACCATGCAATAATCTGAGACGGCGCTCAGAAATACACAACATTTCTCCGCCATGTTGGAGTCAACAGAAATAGGAAATTACATCATAAATATTCCCTTACCTTTGATGATCTTTCATCAGAATGCAGTGCCAGGAATCCTAGTTCCACAATAAATCGTTTTTTTGTTCGATAATGTCCAATTAGCTACTTTTGCTAGCACGTTTAGTTCACATGTCCAAACGCTGGCGCCGGTCCAGGCGAACTCGGACGAAAACTTCAAAAGTCGAATAAACTGGTCAAATTAAGTAGAGAATCAATCTTCAGGATGTTGTTATCATATATATCCAATAACGTTCCAACCGGAGCGTTCGTTTTTGTCTACAGAGTAACGGAACGCATGGCCATATCATGACTAGTTCACCTGACCAGGAACTAGCATTCTGCCAGACCAATGACTCAAATAGCTGCCATCCGGCCCCACATCACACTAGAGGCTTCATTCCACGTTCTACTGACTGTTGACATCTAGTGGAAGGCGTAGGAAGTGCGAACAGATCCATATCTTACTGGGATGTGAATAGACGATGAGTTTAACATCAACCAGCCCCAGAATTTCCACTTCCTGTTTGGAGGTTTGCCTGCCATATGAGTTCTGTTATACTCACAGACATAATTCAAACAGTTTTAGAAACTTCAGAGTGTTTTCTATCCAATAGTAATAATAATATGCATATATTAGCATCTGGGACAGAGCAGGAGGCAGTTCACTATGGGCACGCTTTTCATCCAAAGTGAAAATGCTGCCCCCTATCCCTAACAAGTTAACTGATTTTTGTACTCTGACATCCTTGGGTAGGTGGAGGGAGTCTGGAAGGGCATCTAGGAATTTTTGGGTTGTCCAAGAATTTATAGCACGGCTTTTGATGATCCTTGGTATTGGTCTGAGCAGATTATTTGTTGCAATTGCAAACATAATAAAATGTTGGTCCGATAGTTCAGGATTATGAGGAAAAACATTAAGATCCACAACATTTATTCCACGGGACAAAACATGTCCAGAGTATGACTGTGGCAGTGAGTAGGTCCAGAGAAATTTTTGGAAAAGCCTCCGAAAGCCTTTTGGAGTGGGTCTGTGGACTTTTCCATGTGACTATTAAAGTCACCAATTTTTTTTATATTATCTGCTTTGACTACACGGTCCAAAAGGAATTCAGGGAACTCGGTGAGGAACGCTGTATTATGGCCCAGGAGGCATGTAAACAGTAGCTATAAAAAAGTGATTGAGTAGACTGCATAGATTTCATGACTAGAGGCTCAAAAGACGAAAACATCGTTTTTTTTGTAAATTGAGATTTGCTATCGTAAATGTTAGCAACACCTCCGCATTTGCAGGATGCGCGGGGATATGGTCACTAGTGTATCCAGGAGGTGAGGCCTCATTTAACACAGTAAATTCATCAGGCTTAAAGATAAGTCTGTAAGTACTTTCGAGTTATTAGAACATGCTTTTGCTAATTCAAATTGTGTTTGCAAAATATTTAGTTTTTTTACATGTTTATTCAAGTTTTCAAAGTTTTGATGATGCTAAGCTAATTGTGCTAACTGTCACCCATTGTGTCAGCATGCTAGCTATCGTTTTGTGACGGAATATAGCTTCTTTGGGTTTTGGATGTATCTAGCTATTGTAAGTGTTCAGATGTCGCTTGTGACAGAGCTAAGCGCATAGTTATTAACATCTTATGGCTGCAGGGGCATTATTGAGTAGCTTGGATGAAAGGTGCACAGAGGTGCCCATAGTAAACTGCCTGCTCCTCAGTCCCAGTTGCTAATATATGCACATTATTATTCGTATTGGATAGAAAACACTCTGAAGTTTCTAAAACTGTTTGAATTATGTCTGTGAGTATAACAGAACTCATATGGCAGGCAAAAACCTGAGAAGTTCCACTTCCTGTTTGAATTGTTTCTGAGGTGGCAGATTTTCAACCAAGCTCTCATTGAAATTACAGCGAGATATTGATGAGTTTTCACTTCCTACGGCTTCCACTAGATGTCAACAGTCAATAGAACTTTGTCTGATGACTCTAATGTGAAGGGGGGCCGAAGGAGACAGGAATTAGTCATCACTGCCATGAGGTGACCACACATTGAACACGCGCCTTCACATGAATGCGTGTTCCACCGCTCTTCTGAAGTCAATCTAATTCTCCGGTTGGAACGTTATTCAAGATGTATGTTAACAACATTCTAAAGATTGATTCAGTACATCGTTTGACATGTTTCTACTGACTGTTACGGAACTTTTGGACATTTCGTCACGTTATAGTGGATGCGCTTTGTGACTTTGGAATTGTTTACCGCTAACGCGCTAACCAAAGTAGCTAATTGGACATAAATAACGGACATTATCGAACAAATCAAGCATTTATTGTGGACCTGGCATTCCTAGGACTGCATTCTGATGAAGTTCATCAAAGGTAAGGAAACATTTATCATGTATTTTCTGGTTTCTGTTGACCCCAACATGGCGGCTAATTTGGCTATTGTTCTGAGCTCCGTCTCAGATTATTGCATGATTTGCTTTTTCCATAAAGTTTTTTTGAAATCTGACACAGCGGTTGCATTAAGGAGAGGTATATCTATAATTCCATGTGTATAACTTGTATTATCATCTACATTTATGATAAGTATTTCTGTTGAAACGATGTGGCTATGCAAAATCACTTGATGTTTTTGAAACTATTGAATGTAACGCGCCAATGTAAACTCAGATTTTTATCAAACAAAACATGCATGTATTGTGTAACATGAAGTCCTATGAGTGTCATCTGATGAAGACAATCAAATGTTAGTGATTAATTTTATCTCTATTTCTGCTTTTTGTGAAAGCTATCTTTCGCTGGGAAAATGTCTGTGCTTATTGTCGTTTGGTGGTGACCTAACATAATCGTTTGTAGTGCTTTCGCTGAAAAGCATATTTGAAATCGGACACTTTGGTGGGATTAACAACAAGATTACCTTTAAAATGATATAAGATACATGTATGTTTCAGGAATTTTAATTATGAGATTTCTGTTGTTTGAATTTGGCGCCCTGCACTTTCACTGGCTGCTGTCATATCGATCCTGGTAGCGGGATGCAGCCATAAAAGCTATTTGGACACTTAGATTGTGTGTATACAGTGGAGAGAACAAGTATTTGATACACTGCCGATTTTGCAGGTTTTCCTACTTACAAAGCATGTAGAGGTCTGTAATTTTTATCATAGGTACACTTCAACTATGAGATACGGAATCTAAAACAAAACTCCAGAAAATCACATTGTATGATTTTTAAGTAATTAATTTGCATTTTATTGCATGACATAAGTATTTGATACATCAGAAAAGCAGAACTTAATATTTGGTACAGAAACCTTTGTTTGCAATTACAGAGATCATACGTTTCCTGTAGTTCTTGACTAGGTTTGCACACACTGCAGCAGGGATTTTGGCCCACTCCTCCCTACAGATCTTCTCCAGATCCTTCAGGTTTCGGGGCTGTCGCTGGGCAATATGGACTTTCAGCTCCCTCCAAAGATTTTCTATTGGGTTCAGGTCTGGAGACTGGCTAGGCCACTCCAGGACCTTGAGATGCTTCTTACGGAGCCACTCCTTAGTTGCCATGGCTGTGTGCTTCGTGTCGTTGTCATGCTGGAAGACCCAGCCACGACCCATCTTCAATGCTCTTACTGAGGGAAGGAGGTTGTTGGCCAAGATCTCGCGATACATGGCCCCATCCATCCTCCCCTCAATACGGTGCAGTCGTCCTGTCCCCTTTGCAGAAAAGCATCCCCAAAGAATGATGTTTCCACCTCCATGCTTCACGGTTGGGATGGTGTTCTTGGGGTTGTACTCATACTTCTTCTTCCTCCAAACACGGCGAGTGGAGTTAGACCAAAAAGCTCTATTTTTGTCTCATCAGACCACATGACCTTCTCCCATTCCTCCTCTGGATCATCCAGATGGTCATTGGCAAACTTCAGACAGGCCTGGACATGCACTGGCTTAAGCAGGGGGACCTTGCGTGCGCTGCAGGATTTTAATCCATGACGGCGTAGTGTGTTACTAATGGTTTTCTTTGAGACTGTGGTCCCAGCTCTCTTCAGGTCATTGACCAGGTCCTGCCGTGTAGTTCTGGGCTGATCCATCACCTTCCTCATGATCATTGATGCCCCACGAGGTGAAATCTTGCATGGAGCCCCAGACCGAGGGTGATTGACCGTCATCTTGAACTTCTTCCATTTTCTAATAATTGCGCCAACAGTTGTTTCCTTCTCACCAAGCTGCTTGCCTACTGTCCTGTAGCCCATCCCAGCCTTGTGCAGGTCTACAATTTTATCCCTGATGTCCTTACACAGCTCTCTGGTCTTGGCCATTGTGGAGAGGTTGGAATCTGTTTGATTGTGTGTGGACAGGTGTCTTTTATACAGGTAACGAGTTCAAACAGGTGCAGTTAATACAGGTAATGAGTGGAGAACAGGAGGGCTTCTTAAAGAAAAACTAACAGGTCTGTGAGAGCCGGAATTCTTACTGGTTGGTAGGTGATCAAATACTTATGTCATGCAATAAAATGCAAATTAATTATTTAAAAATCATACAATGTGATTTTCTGGATTTTTGTTTTAGATTCCGTCTCTCACAGTTGAAGTGTACCTATGATAAAAATGACAGACCTCTACATGCTTTGTAAGTAGGAAAACCTGCAAAATCGGCAGTGTATCAAATACTTGTTCTCCCCACTGTATGTTTTGTGGCACCTTTCCTGTGATGTAAATTGTCATCATTTCTGCATGGTTATGTTGGCTAGCTAGGATCGTTTTCTTGTTGTTAACTCGTGATAGAGATGCTGTTCTTTATTTGTATCCATTTGTATGAATTTATATAGTGACTTTTTCTCATACATTTTCTCCTTTCTGTATCTGTTACAGTTTTACAAACAAAATATATTCTACTAAAGATTCTTAACAGTGCCAATGCTTCCTGACTCTTTATTGGAAGAGTGTAAACTGTCTGCCAAGCTTTGTAGCTTAGCATACACATTGTGAGGGCAGAACAGTCATGTTATATTGTTGTAGCATTTAACGATTAGCATATTGGCCACTCAAGTCCATGCCTTTTCAGTATTGCTACTTTGAGAGTAGCATTGTCTGGGAAAAGTGTATTGTTTAACTGTGTAATGCCAGGGTAATGGAATTCTGCTTTTAATGTTTCCTGTGGATTATATTAAATATGCCACCTGCCAAATGCTTCCTTTTGTTTTCATAACCATACATACAACTATTGTCCTCTGATGATTGAACTGCCAAAATAAAACCAATCAAAGTGAAGCCCTGAGTCTCTCTCACAGGAGCCCTTTGGTGGCCATCACCATTCTCACTCAAACCAGCTATACAGTCCATTCAAACTCAACAATTTCTTACTAATTTCTCCTAACTGGAGATTTTCTATTTTTTACCTCTCTCGCCTGTCCAGCTTCTCATTTGAATTCCATACTGTCACTTGTTCACTCAAGCTTAACATTGTCAACTATCGCCCACCAGGGGCCCTTGGAGAGTTCCTCAATGAGCTTGACACCTTGATAAGCTCATTACCTGACAATGGCTCACCACTCTACATACTTGGCGACTTCAACCTCCCGACATCTGCCTTCGATTAATTTCTTTCCAACTCTCTTTCCCTTCCTTGCCCCTTTTGACCTCACCCTTTCACCATACCCTCCAACTCACAAGGCAGGCAATACACTTGACCTCATCTTTACTAGAGGCTGTTCACCTACTAATCTCACTGCAGCCCCCTCCAGGTCTCTGATTACTACTTTGTTTTCCTTTCTGTCTCCCTTTCCTCCAACCATAGCCAACTAGCCCCTTCATGCGCCATCACAATCTTCACTCTCTCTCACCCACTATTCTCTCCATTTCTATCCTATCATCTCTCCCTTCTGCTAAATCCTTCTCCCTCCTGTCTCTTGATTCTGCCTCTTCGACCTTACTCTCCTCCCTTTCCGCAACTTATGACTCGCATTGTCCCCTTACCTCACAGCTGGCTCGACTCTCTCCTCCTGCTCCGTCAGGGACTCATTGTTAGCTTACAAAGCAAGGTAGCTAAGTGAAAATGGAGGAAAACTAAACTTCCTGAGGGCCTATCATCCATTCACTCCCTCTCTACCTTCTTTTCCTCCATGTATGCTGCTAAAGCCACTAAATGTCAAGCTTCTGCCTCTTACCCTAGGAAATTATTTTCCACCTTCTCCGTGCTCCTTAATCCTCCACCCCCTTCCCCTCCCTCTCTGCGGACGACTTTGTCAACCACTTTCAAGAGAAGGTTGATGACATCCGTTCCTCATTCACTCAGCAACTGGTCCCACCGACTGGTCCACTGCTATCATCAATAACAGGGAGAGGCAGACCCCCAGTTTCAAGGGTAAAACCACCAACATCTATCACAGTGCAGACCCCCCTAAATCCAGGAGTACATAGCACACTCATTCAGCAGTACCTCCTACAACTGAACCCCATATGAACTTCACTATCCACCATCTCTTCTGTAAAAGCAGTGAACACTTCATCACCAGGTGCCCGAAGATCAAGGGAGAATCTAAGAACAAGATAGAGGAGTGGATAAAAGATGTCAAATGTTGCTCGAGGTGTGGCCATGCCCACTTGCCTGAAGAGTGTACCCTGAAGAAGCCATGTCACAATTGTTGTGAGATACATTTACAGGTGTTTCATCAGGTGGCCCAGCAGGAACCATCTGCTTCCCCAATCGAAGTCTCTAATGGCAGAGTGTTCCTCACTCATTTCAACCAAGTTGGTTGGGTTCTCCTGAAGGTGGTTCCGGTGCTGTTGAGAAATGGATCCAAGTATCTCAAGATTTATGCCATTCTGGATGATGGAGCAGAGAGAACAATGTTACTGCCTGAAGCTGCAACTGTCAGGAGAGCAGGAGACCCTCATCCTCCATACTGTCAGTGATGATGTCACCAATATCAAGGGTACAATGGTCAGCATTCAGATAATCCTTCTCTCTAAATCTAAAAGGAATTATGTGATCATGGTGCCTTCACAGCCACAGGGTTAGATCTTAATGAAAAGACATCCATCAGTAGTGGTGCGTGGGTCAAATCACTGGGGAAGCCATGCCAGGGGAAAAAAGCCATATTACAACCTACAGTAGTTCTTCCTTTAAAAGTTTTGAGCTTATGCCACGACCGTTTGTGGTACCTGGTGGCAGATTGTGGTAAATTGCATTATTCTGTCATTGCACCACACTTTCACAATGGGGCGTTAGAACACTGAGCTATCGGTAGTCTAACTGTGGCACAAATTTACTATATTTTCATAAATTAATGAAGTTGTGAATGTTTCAGTCTGAGAGTCTTGCATCAGGCAACAAAAAAATTATTGCTGGCGGGTGGTCCCGGAATTGAGAGAGAACTTAGGTAAATACAATGGCACACTATCGAAAAATGGGCACGGTTGGCTTTTGGTTTCTCTCCCTCAAAAACATATCCCCGGCTCAGGCTAAGACCCAGACGCAGACACAGGAGGAAGAGAGTACGAGTCCCAGAGTTTAACATAGTTCAAGGGGCAGGCAAAAGTTAAGGCAGGCAAAGGGTCGTAATCCAAATCAGAGTCAGGCATGTACAGGACGTCAGGCAGGATAAGGGTCAGAACAGGCAGAAAGATCAGAAATGGGAAGACTAAGAAAAACAAAAACTAGAGCACAGGAAACACAGGAACATGCTGGTAGGACTTGACGGGACAAGAAAAACTGACAACAGAAAACGCAGGTACAGTTGAAGTCAGACATTTACATACACCTTAGCCAAATACATTTCAACTCAGTTTTTCACAATTCCTGACATTTAATCATAGTAAAAATGCCCTGTCTTAGGTCAGTTAAGATCACCACTTTATTTTAAGAATGTGAAATGTCAGAATAATAGTAGATAGAATTATTTATTTCAGCTTTTATTTCTTCTATCACATTCCCAGTGGGTCAGAAGTTAACATACACTGAATTAGTATTTGGTAGCATTGCCTTTAAATTGTTCAAACGTTGGATCAAACATAGCCTTCCACAAGCTTCCCACAATAAGTTGGGTGAATTTTGGCCCATTCCTCCTGACAGAGCTGGTGTAAATGAGTCAGGTTTGTAGGCCTCTTTGCTCGCACACGCTTTTTCAGTTCTGCCCACAAATTTCCTATAAGATTGAGGTCAGGGCTTTGTGATGGCCACTCCAATACCTACACTTTGTTGTCCTTAATCCATTTTGCCACAACTTTGGAAGTATGCTTAGGGTCATTGTCCATTTGGAAGACCCATTTGCGACCAAGTTTTAACTTCCTGACTGATGTCTTGAGATGTAGCTTCAATATAACCACATAATTTTCCTTTGTCATAAAGACATCTATTTTTTGAAAACAGCAAAGCACCCCCACAACATGATGCTGCCACCCCCGTGCTTTACGGTTAGGATGGTGTTCTTCGGCTTGCAAGTGTCCCCCTTTTTCCTCCAATGGTCATTATGGGCAAACAGTTCTATTTTTGTTTCGTCAGACCAGAGGACATTTCTCAAAAAAGTATGATCTTTGTCCCCATGTGCAATTATAAACCATAGTCTGGCTTTTTTATGGCGGTTTTGGAGCAGTGGCTTCTTCCTTGCGGAGCGGCCTTTCAGGTTATGTCGATATAGGACTCGTTTTACTGTGGATATAGATACTTTTCTACCAGTTTCCTCCAGCATCTTCACAAGGTCCTTCTCTGTTGTTCTGGGATTGATTTGCACTTTTCACACCAAAGTACGTTCATCTCTAGGAGACAGAACGCATCTCCTTCCTGAGCGGTATGATGGCTGCGTGGTCCCATGGTGTTTATACTTGCGTACTGTTGTTAATACAGATGGACGTGGTACCTTCAGGCGTTTGGAAATTGCTCCCAAGGATGAACAAGACTTGTGGAGGTCTACATTTTTTTTATGAGGTCGTTGCTGATTGGATTTCTTTGCTGATTTTATGAGGTCTTTTGATTTTCCCATGATGTCAAGCAAAGAAGCACCGAGTTTGAAGGTAGGCCTTGAAATACATCCACAGGTACACCTCCAATTGACTCAAATTATGTCAATTAGCCTATCAGAAGCTTCTAAAGCCATGACATCATTTTCTGGATTTTTCCAAGCTGTTTAAAGGCACAGTCAACTTAGTGTATGTAAACTTCTGACCCACTGGAATTGTGATACAGTGAATTATAAGTGAAATAATCTGTCTGTAAACAATTGTTGGAAAAATTACTTGTGTCATGTACAAAGAACATGTTCTAACCAACTTGCCAAAACTATAGTTTGTTTACCAGAAATTTGTGGAGTGGTTGAAAAATGACTTTTAATGTCTCTAACCTAAGTGTATGTAAACTTCCGACTTCAACTGTATAAATACACAGGGGATAATGAGGGGAGAGACACCTGGTGGGAGGTGGAGACAAGCACAAAGACAGGTGAAAGATCAGGGTGTGACAAGAACAGAAATAAAACTGCCTTTATTTACCACAGTGTGAAAGATTGATATAAAGTGAGTTTCTGAAACACCGAGTCCTTCTTTGCTGATGTGAAGAAGAAACTGAATGAAAGCGAGTCCAGCGAGGATAGGGAGGGGAAAAATGTTGCCCCTACTTTCAAGACCTGAGCTACTTCATTTATTTATGAAATGTACTATTTTATTTAGGCAATTTAATATATTCACCTATTTAGTAGGCTATTTCGCAGCATAAAGCTGAGTGACTCACTCTTTCGTGTCTTTGGATCAAAATAAATGAGTACCAACATTCTTTCTGATTGTCTTTAATAAAGAAATGTTTTGAACAAGTTCATCTGCTCATGTTGTGTGTGTTCAAATATTTGTGACATTGTGGTTACAATGAAGAATGTAAATGAAACAAATCAAATATATCCTATTCATAATGAATAATCAGGTGCGTGTTGCAAACTTGTCATTTTTCCTGATAATAAAAAGTATATATATATTTTATATTTTTAGACAATACAACACATACACACATACAAACGACAACTACATAACACCTGCCCAGACCCACCTGCTCTCACCCCCCTCTCCAGCACCCTCATCACTCTCCGCCACATGGCCTCAAACTGCACCATTTTGTTTCTCTCCATCGCCCACACGCACTTTCAACATTTAGAAAATAAAGCATTTAATTCGTTGATTTTAATAATTCTGACAGCCAAATTTCTAATTCCACCCATAACTTTTAGACTGTATAACGTTCCCAGAAGGTAGGGATTATTATAACCCAATGAAAAATGTATCTGGTAATCTAATTTAATTTACAGCAGGCCTAAAACCTATTGGTTTAACCTTCTGAATGAATGATTTTATTGAAGATAGAAGCCGCCTCTTAATGAGTTCTGAGAGCCGATCAGTTACCCAACAAATTAATATCAATTTATTTAGCCTAATTGTTTTTATGACTACAGACAGTAGGCTATTATTCCTATTTTCCTCCCTGCATTAATTCAATTGTCTGCATGTCTATTCAACATTTGGCTAAAAAGAAACCACCCCATGAATTAAAGACAGATATATATTTATTTCACAATGCAATGCGGCAAATTGACAACTGAAATCGCTTTAAAGATCCTTCTAATATTAGACAACAAATAAATATATTAAAACAATAACGTTAAAAACAGTCCAATCGTAACAGGATTTCTTCTAATTGATGTGCAGGAAGAGAATGTCATCCACCGTGCCTGGTCGCAGGCGTGCAGTTGGATCCTCTCTAAATCCACACATCCATCTGAAGGTGATGCTTTATCCTTTGGAACCTCCAAATTACCAGGTGGACAGTTGACCTCTTGAAGCGATAGAGGAAATCAACAAAATTAACAAGTATTCTTTCACAATAGCTGGCAGCTGATTTTTTGCCTAATGCAGGACTCTAGTGCGATAGGAGAGTGACTGACTGAAACGTTCCCACCGTTCATTTACAAAAGGATAGTCTAATTGCTCAGCTAGGTATGAAAAATCCCCCAATTTGTGTCACAGTTTAGACTACCGATAGATGCTGCGGTCAATAAGAATTGAGTCCTATTGTAAAGTGTAGCCTAATGGCCAAAAAAACGGCAAACTTTCAATCTATTCGATACTTAAGTACTCTAAAGTTTTACATTTCCAACTCAATATCACAGACCAGATTTGCCCTACGAAAAATGCATCAACCCCTACAAATATATTAATTTATTATAATTCAAATAATAATTCAAACAAAATGAGCTGTAGCGAGAGGAGAGACTGCATGCTAATGACAATCATAAAGAATGTGTCTTTAACCCTGCATATACAGTGCTGTGAAAAAGTATTTGCCCCCGTCCTGATTTCTTATTTTTTTGCACATTTGTCACACTTAAATGTTTCAGATCATCAAACAAATTTTAATATTACACAAGGATAACCCAAGTAAACACAAAATGCAGTTTTTAAGTGATGATTTTATTTATTAACAGAAAAAAGCTATCCGAACCTTCATGGCCCTATGTGAAAAAGTAATTGCCCAGAAAAACCTAATAACTGGTAGTCCCACCCTCAGCAGCAACAACTGCAATCAAGCATTTGCGATAACTGGCAATGGGTCTTTCACATCGCTGTGGAGGAATTTTGGCCCACTCTTCTTTGCAGAATTGTTTTAATTCAGCCACATTGGGGGGTTTTCGAGCATGAACCACCTTTAAGGTCACTCCACAGCATCTCAATCGGATTCAAGTCTGGACTTTGACTAGGCCACTCCAAAACCTTCATTTAGTTTTTTTAAGCCATTCAGAGGTGGACTTGCTTGTGAGTTTTGGATCATTGTCCTACTGCAGAACACGAGTGCGCTTCAGCTTGAGGTCACGAACGGATGGTCGGACATTCTCCTTCAGGATTTTTTGGTAGAGAGCAGAATTCATTCCATCAATCACAGCATGTCGTCCAGGTCCTGAAGCAGCAAGCAGCCCCAGACCACCACACTACCACCACCATATTTGACTGTTGGTATGATGTTCTTTTTCTGAAATGCTGTGTTACTTTTACGCCAGATGTAATGGGACGCACACCTTCCAAAAAGTTCAACTTTTGTCTCATCAGTCCACAGAATATTTCCCCAAAAGTCTAGGGGATCATCAAGATGTTTTTTTGCCAAAAGTGAGACGAACCTTTGTTATTTTTGGTCAGCAGTGGTTTTCACCTTGGAACTCTGCCATGGATGCCATTTTTGCCCAGTCTCTTTCTTATGGTTGAGTCATGAACACTGACCTTAACTGAGGCAAGTGAGGCCTGCAGTTCTTTAGATGTTGTTGTGGGTTCTTTTGTGACCTCTTGGATGAGTCGTCGCTGCGCTCTTGGCGTAATTTTGGTAGGCCGGCCACTCCTGGGAAGGTTCACCACTGTACCAAATTTTCTCCATTTGTGGATAATGGCTCTCACCATGGTTAGTTGGAGTCCCAAAGCTTTAGAAATGGCTTTGTAACCCTTTCCAGACTGATAGATGTCCATTAAATTGTTTCTCATCTGTTCCTGTTTTTCTTTGGATCACGGCATGATGTCTTGCATTTTGAGATCTTTTGTCAGACAGCTTCTATTTAAGTGATTTCTTGATTCAACAGGTCTGGCAATAAACAGGCCTGGGTGTGGCTAGTGAAATTAAACGCAGCTTTCCAAAAAATGTGATTAACCACAGTAAATTCATGATTTAACAAGGGGGGGCAATTACTTTTTCAAATAATGATCACTTAAAAACTGCATTTTGTGTTTACTTGGGTTATATTTGTGTAATATTACAATTTGTTTGGTGATCTGAAACATTTAAGAGTGACAAATGTGCAAAATAATAAGAAATCAGGAAGGGGGCAAATACTTTTTCACAGCACTGTAATATAATTTATTTTGAGTGAAAGCCAGGAATGAGTGAGTCACTCAGGCCTATGCTTTTCCAGCTTCTGTTGCCTATTTGAGTGTTTGTTTAATATCCTACTGATTCGGTGATCACCAATCCTCCTGCAACCGCAAAATGTCGGATAAAGCAATTTCACACAAAAAAACTATTTTGTCTTCATCTACTTTTTAAGAAGATGCAGTAACTGGACCATGTAACACACATACAGACGCATATACAGTACTGCTCATCAATATCTTAAATGCTTTTGTTAATGAAATAATGATAAAAAAAGACTTTCAAAATGCAGATGTTTATTTCAACTACAACATTTTATGTAACCTTTTGCTTTGTAAATAGCTACATTTACCATCAAAAATCAAATATGGGCCTGGTCCCTGGCGAGAAATTGCTCCCCACACATGGAGTTTGAGGGGATATTTGAGACTCGGCTTGCTTGATCTTTTTTTCTGTAGCAATTTTGAGCAAATTGCTCAAGGGCCACGGTTGATTAGTCTGTGAAGATGACATCATTGAATGTCTTGCCAGCTTCGATCCATGCCTGGGCCTGCAGCACGTGAAGTGCTTTGTTTGTCAGACGAACCATTGGGTCGAAACTTGAAAATGAGCCGGAGCTGAGAGGATCACCAAAACTGAAGGTATTTTTGTTTCAGTGTATTTTCACAACAACAAAAAATACATAGCTTATACATGTGTAGGCATACTGTGTAATAAAATCGATAATTGTGTACTAAAAACGTGAATGTGTGTTTGCAGAGCATACAGCCATGCCGACAACCATCCATGGAGATCAATGGACAAAGGGCCGCACCAAAAAAACACATGGTTCCCAAGAAAGCGGTGAGTTTCGCTAGATTCTTAAAATGCATTTCTATATGCAGCATTTGTGTGTAGGAGTCACTTGTGATTCATAATTGATCTACTGTTTCTATCATAGGCCACTCTAATCGATGGGGGCTCAGGACGGTACCATTCTGCTCATCTGATGAAGGTGCACATGGATCAGATTCAAACTTCGAAGACCGAGTTTGAGTTATTGAAGGCAGACCAGCAGAAAGAGAAACATTCTCTCAGGGCAGAGATATGGGCGACAGCTGATGCATTGGACCAGAGACGAAAAAGCATTAAAGACAGAGTTAATGAGTACTTGAGGTCACTGAGAAAGTCTGGACATGACCTGCTCTCACTTAAGTAAGGAATTAGGCACTTGTATGATGTTTACTATGTAGGCTACAGTAAACATCTTTATCCTGTTGGTTTTTGTCAGACTGCACAGTAGCCTAGTTAAACGTATGCATTTTAAAACAGTTGTATTTTTTTAAATCAAATTCAACAATATACTTGTACCACTGTAGATGCTGTGTTTTTATTTTTAGAATACAGTTTCTCGGTTTACAGTAGTGATGGACAGCTGGAGGCATTTTGAAAACATGTTTTGAAACACTTGTTTTTCACAAGTGTAGCAGGTTGTGAACTCTGCAAACAACGTTTCCACTCCGAGAATGAGAACGGTAAATGACTGTATTAATACATTCACTCAGTACATTGGAATACAAAAGAAGCCATCAACCCATGATGGGCTATTATCAGGACAATGGACTCTTGCAAAGGAGGCGATCTATAAGGAGGGTAGGAGGAGCATTGTATTTAAAGACACTGCACAGAAGACGAACAAACATATGCATTTTGAAATAGTAAAACAACATTTAATTAAATAATACAATTATTCTACTGTAGATGTATGCTGTGTTTTTTGTTGATGGCAAAGCCATAAAGCCTCTACTACTAAGCGCAGATAAAAAACAAATGTTTCACATATTTTGAATTAATTCCTGAATTCAATTGCTTTAGACAATTATTTTGCTCTTCACTCACAGTTGCTTACTACAAATTATAATCAATCCCATATAGCCCTTGATGGGCTATCAGCAGGATAATAGACTCTTACAGAGTTTAGGGACTTTCACTTCATCCATCTCTTTGCGTAGCCCACCAAATGCACTGTTTTCTAACCACATCTGGATGGATCCATAACGAATTACTATGGGAATAAATGTCACTGAATAACAGAAATATTGGAATAAAGTTGTGATTTTTGGTGTTGTAAAATGTTAGCTAAAGGGTTAGCAATTAGCATGTTTAACATTTCAGTGGAAATACTACTACTATCAGCTTTTTGATAAGCGGTTTAGCAAACAAATATGCCTCGTATTATCGGCATACGGTCCTAAAAGATACTACTACTATCAGCTTTTTGATAAGCGGTTTAGCAAACAAATATGCCTCGTATTATCGGCATACGGTCCTAAAAGATACCAACAATTATTTAGTCCAATCAAGGTAAGCTAAATATGAAGTGGCTGTCCATGGTTCTGATTTTGTTTGTGTGTGTGTGTTCGTGCAAGTAGAAAAAACATGTTGACTCACCATACCAATGCCATCTTCCTCTCTTTCATGTTGATGAAACAGTCTATGACTGTGTCATACAGTACACACTTTTATTGTTTTGTCCTAAGCTACCTGTCTAAAATGCTTGCTCGCTAGGCTAACTTCCATTCATGGGCAACATTTGCTAGTTTTTTACCATTATTTAACTAGGCAAGTCCATTAAGAACACATTCTTATTTACAATGACAGCCTACCCCAGCCAAACCTGGACGACGCTGGGCCAATTGTGAGCCACCCTATTGGACTCCCAATCACGTCCGGATATGATACAGCCTGGATTTGAACCAGGGACTTTAGTGACGACCTTACACCACTGCGCCACTCGGGAGCCCATCTAGCTACATATTGAACTTCCATCCTCTCAGTCCAGGGGCACAATGTATGCATTTATTGTTGGATCAGAATCGCCATTATAATAATTGGACAGTACGGAGAATTAAGTAAAACCACAAGTCCAAATCCCTATCTCCACTCATGGCTAATTTAGGAAAGAGACAATTTTGGCTAGCTGGCTAGCTAGCCACCAGAGGACAACAACACAACAGTATACAACAATTCAAGTTGTTTCTCTTGATGCGATGTGATAGGAGTGAAGCCAAATTCAAACTGGCTCCCCATGACATGATTTTGGTGCACCAGGACCATTCACAGTTGAGCTCATTCAGTTTAACTTAATGCTGATTGGCTACTATTTTATTTTATTTTTTTATCAAGGGAGGCCAAATGCTCGCTGACTTCCCTTATATTCAATGCTACAGGTGACAAAAATGTCATACTCTTATGACCAGACAGCTAGATAGTTGGCCTACACATACAGCGAAAGAGGGGTGCTGTTTTGGTCGCTCGGATGCTATCTCCGGTGAGATACATTCAACCTCTTGCGACTTGAAGGAAAATTATGAAAACGCAGAGAGACGAAATATCAAATAATTCGGGGTTTTTTCTTGGTACATTCTTTTGGGGAAGCCTGGCTTCCCTTGGCATCCATGAGTACATGCCACTGCTATACAGCGAAGTCCCAGCAGCGAGGTTATGCTCACCTAAGGGATCTCCCTCTGCAGTCCTTCAGCAAAGTACACCCTATTCTGTTGATCGGGTCAGATAATACACACCTGATCACACCCACAAAGCCAGTACGCCTAGGCACCAAAAGGAAGGCCAGCAGCAGTCCATTCAAGACTAGGCTGGACCCTACAAGGCTATGAGGATCTCCCTACCAGTCACATTCCAGTGCAACAATGCCTTCTGACTTCCCCGGTCATGCCCTCTGACACCATGTGCCATCAAGTGGTGAAGCCAAGTTCACAGGTCCTTGATGATCCTGCAGAACTGAAAGGACTCACCCTCTGCAGCTTCACCTTTACAGATGAAAATAACCACATCCCAGATGCTGCCCATTATGCTTCTTGAATGGAGCTGGTAGAGGCAACTTACCTAGACCTCCAATGGGCAGCGTTGAAGGATACCACTCTTCCCAAGCCTTCTCACAGAGATGCAGAAATAACCCTCCTCAGACACTGCCAGGCTCAGTCCCTCAGAGCAGCCGACTCGGTAAGCCTTTGCTCCTGAGCTGGACAATGCAACCTCTAACTTTTTTCAACCCTGACACAGTGACCCCTAACCTGCTCTTTCTAACCTGCTCTTGATGGGATGGCAGGATGCACCCCTGCCTCAAGTTGCCTATGCATCTGACTCCATGGGGTGGCGGAGATGTCAAGGACTTTATTCATCCATGAGTACCAACCCACACTGCAACCCTGACAAAAGTGGGAAAAAAACCTACCATGGAAAATGTGTATTGTTGAACTGTGTAAAGCCAAGGTAATTGAAGTCTGCTTTTTAATGTTTATTGTGGATTATGTTGAATATGATATCTGCCGCTTGTTTCCTTTTGTTCTCAGAACCATACCTACAACTATTGTCATCTGGTTGAACTGCCAAAAGAAAACGGATCAAAGAGAAGTCCTGAATCTGAGCCTCTCTGACAGGAGCCCTTTGGCAGCCATCACTCTTCCTGCTAAAACTAGCAATACAGTCCTTTCAAACCAAACCATTTCTTACACCATTTATATGTCTCTGCGTACAGTATGAAGGAAGTTAGAGGTGGTTTGGCGAGCCAATGTTTACTAGCATCTGACTCTGGGGAAGTAGATAAAGACCTTCATTGTCAAAATCCCAAACTATCTCTTTAATACTTAGATTTTCTTTGCTTTGCAAAGACCTCAGGATAATACCATAGAGCTGATTGAGATCTCTGACATCCAAAAACAACCCCCCTGTGAGTGGGAGGTGAACCAGAGGACAGACCTGCATTTATGTGGGGGATGTTTCTGATATCTGATCTTCTCCAGTGTGGACATCGACTGGGGATCCTAAACGTCAATGCATCTGTCTGACACAGTCACGGAGGAGGTTTATCTATGACCTGTAAAGGAATAATCACGATTTAATGTCATGTAAACTTACCCAATGATATTCCAGGAGCAGGTACTGTCGAGATCCCGCAAATGAGGAAAGGTTGACATGAAAAGGCACATGTCTTTGCTAGGTAAAGCCCCACCTTATCTCAGCTCACTGGTCACCATAGCAGCACCCACCCGTAGCACACGCTCCAGCAAGTATATTTCACTGGTCACCCCCAAAGCCAATTCCTCCTTTGGCCGCCTTTCCTTCCAGTTCTCTGCTGCCAATGACTGGAACGAATTGCAAAAATCACTGAAGCTGGAGACTCATATCTCCCTCTCTAACTTTAAGCGCCAGCTGTCAGAGCAGCTCACAGATCACTGCACCTGTATATAGCCCATCTGTAAATAGCCCATCCAACTACCTCATCCCCGTACTGTTATTTTTTTTCTTCTCCTTTGCACCCCAGTATCTCTACTTGCACATTCATCTTCTGCACATCTATCACTCCAGTGTTTAATTGCTAAATTGTAATTATTTCACCACTATTGCCTATTTATTGCCTTACCACCCTTATCTTACCTCATTTGCACACACTGTATATAGACTTTTTCTATTGTGTTATTGACTGTATGTTTGTTTATTCCATGTGTAACTCTGTGTTGTTGTTTGTGTCGCACTGCTTTGCTTTATCTTGGCCAGGTCGCATTTGTAAATGAGAACTTCTTCTCAACTGGCCTACCTGGTTAAATAAAGGCGAGAAAAAAAGCATGAATTATTTGTTATTGTGCAATAACTTTTTTTCTGATTTGCAACACTTGTCAAAGCTGTATGGCTCAAGTGCTATTGAAGTGATGATTCATATTACTGATAAAAACAGAGATAACCCAAGAGTGCCCCCACTTGTGACAGATGAGCCGAACCATCAACACAGGACTTAAATAAAACACATTTTGATTGAAATGATGGAACAGAAAAAAACATACTATGAATAAAAACATTGTCAGAGGACCATTGGTGGATTCATAGAGAGAGAAGGGACATGTCAGATCCAGTTACTTGATAGAGGAAAACCTCTGCAGGGTGTGAAATATACATGCAATGTCCATATTAGATTTCTAACTGTATCAACATATTGATCACGTTTAAATAATGGTCACTACAGTCCTATGTATGAACTGTATTGCATGCTTGCTGTATACTTTCAGTGAAAGGGAAAACATACAGATATGATATCTGCCGCTTGTTTCCTTTTGTTCTCAGAACCATACCTACAACTATTGTCATCTGGTTGAACTGCCAAAAGAAAACGGATCAAAGAGAAGTCCTGAATCTGAGCCTCTCTGACAGGAGCCCTTTGGCAGCCATCACTCTTCCTGCTAAAACTAGCAATACAGTCCTTTCAAACCAAACCATTTCTTACACCATTTATATGTCTCTGCGTACAGTATGAAGGAAGTTAGAGGTGGTTTGGCGAGCCAATGTTTACTAGCATCTGACTCTGGGGAAGTAGATAAAGACCTTCATTGTCAAAATCCCAAACTATCTCTTTAATACTTAGATTTTCTTTGCTTTGCAAAGACCTCAGGATAATACCATAGAGCTGATTGAGATCTCTGACATCCAAAAACAACCCCCCTGTGAGTGGGAGGTGAACCAGAGGACAGACCTGCATTTATGTGGGGGATGTTTCTGATATCTGATCTTCTCCAGTGTGGACATCGACTGGGGATCCTAAACGTCAATGCATCTGTCTGACACAGTCACGGAGGAGGTTTATCTATGACCTGTAAAGGAATAATCACGATTTAATGTCATGTAAACTTACCCAATGATATTCCAGGAGCAGGTACTGTCGAGATCCCGCAAATGAGGAAAGGTTGACATGAAAAGGCACATGTCTTTGCTAGGTAAAGCCCCACCTTATCTCAGCTCACTGGTCACCATAGCAGCACCCACCCGTAGCACACGCTCCAGCAAGTATATTTCACTGGTCACCCCCAAAGCCAATTCCTCCTTTGGCCGCCTTTCCTTCCAGTTCTCTGCTGCCAATGACTGGAACGAATTGCAAAAATCACTGAAGCTGGAGACTCATATCTCCCTCTCTAACTTTAAGCGCCAGCTGTCAGAGCAGCTCACAGATCACTGCACCTGTATATAGCCCATCTGTAAATAGCCCATCCAACTACCTCATCCCCGTACTGTTATTTTTTTTCTTCTCCTTTGCACCCCAGTATCTCTACTTGCA
The DNA here is from genome assembly GCF_045679555.1 of Salvelinus alpinus. NCBI lineage: Eukaryota > Metazoa > Chordata > Actinopteri > Salmoniformes > Salmonidae > Salvelinus > Salvelinus alpinus. The sequence goes on along the minus strand of NC_092104.1, from coordinate 51,582,148 downwards.
CATTCATCTTCTGCACATCTATCACTCCAGTGTTTAATTGCTAAATTGTAATTATTTCACCACTATTGCCTATTTATTGCCTTACCACCCTTATCTTACCTCATTTGCACACACTGTATATAGACTTTTTCTATTGTGTTATTGACTGTATGTTTGTTTATTCCATGTGTAACTCTGTGTTGTTGTTTGTGTCGCACTGCTTTGCTTTATCTTGGCCAGGTCGCATTTGTAAATGAGAACTTCTTCTCAACTGGCCTACCTGGTTAAATAAAGGCGAGAAAAAAAGCATGAATTATTTGTTATTGTGCAATAACTTTTTTTCTGATTTGCAACACTTGTCAAAGCTGTATGGCTCAAGTGCTATTGAAGTGATGATTCATATTACTGATAAAAACAGAGATAACCCAAGAGTGCCCCCACTTGTGACAGATGAGCCGAACCATCAACACAGGACTTAAATAAAACACATTTTGATTGAAATGATGGAACAGAAAAAAACATACTATGAATAAAAACATTGTCAGAGGACCATTGGTGGATTCATAGAGAGAGAAGGGACATGTCAGATCCAGTTACTTGATAGAGGAAAACCTCTGCAGGGTGTGAAATATACATGCAATGTCCATATTAGATTTCTAACTGTATCAACATATTGATCACGTTTAAATAATGGTCACTACAGTCCTATGTATGAACTGTATTGCATGCTTGCTGTATACTTTCAGTGAAAGGGAAAACATACAGATTTCCCTGGAAATCAACATGAACTCCCTAAATACACTGAACAAAAATATAAAACGCATCATGTAAAGTGTTTTTTGAGCTGAAATAAAAGATCCCAGAAATCTTCCAGACACACAAAAAGCTAATTTCTCTTAAATTGTGTGCACAAATTTGTTAACATCCCTGTTAGTGAGCATATCTCCTTTGCCAAGATGATCCAACCACCTGACAGGTGTGGCATATCAAGAAGCTGATTAAACAGCATGGTTTTTACACAGTTACACCTTGTGCTGGGGACAATAAAAGGCAAGACTAAAATGTGCAGTTTTGTCATACAACACAATGCCACAGATATCTCAAGTTTTGAGGGCGCGTGCAATTGGCATGCTGACTGCAGGAATGTTCACCAGAGCTGTTGGCAGATAATTTAATGTTAATTTCTCTACCATAAGCCTCCTCCAATGTCATTTTAGAGAATTTGGCAGCACGTCCAACCGGCCTTACAACTGCAAACCATGCGTATGGCGTTTGCTAATGTCAACGTTGTGAGCAGAGTGCCCCATGGTGGTGGTGTGATTATGGTATGGGATAATAAGCTACGGACAATGAACACAATTGCATTTTATTGATAGCAATTTAAATGCACAGAGATACCGTGACGAGATCCTGAAGCTCATTGTCGTGCCATTCATCCGCCACCATCACCTCATGTTTCAGTATTGTAATGCACAGCCCCATGTCGCAAGGATCTGTACACAATTCCTGGGAGATGAACATGTCCCCGTTCTTCCATGGCCTGCATACTCACCAGACATGTCACCCATGTTTGGGACACTGTGGATCGATGTGTACGACAGCGTGTTCCAGTTCCCACCAATGTACAGCAACTTCACACAACCATTGAAGAGGAGTGAGACAACATTCCACAGGCCACAATCAACAGCCTGACCAAGTCTATGCGAAGGAGATGTGTCGCGCTGCATGAGGCAAATCGTGGTCACACCAGATACTGACTGGTTTTCTGAACTACGCCCCTACTTTTATTTTTAAGGTATCTGTGACTAACAGATGCATATCTGTTTGTGAAATGAATAATGCATTTATTTCAATAGACTGATTTCCTTATATGAACTGTAGTGTTTGAAATTGTTGCATGTTGTGTTTATATTTTTGTTCAGTATACATTTCCAAGGCATATGAGTTGTTTAGGGTTATGTGGCTTGACAGGAAGGAGGCCACTTTGAATGCTCTTGCCTTTGCCTTGTGAATTGTTGATGTAACTCTTGACAGAGACCCGAGGGCAAAGCTGTTGGTTTTTGGCACCTCACCCTCCCCTACTCCCCAAACATTCTTAATTATGAATAAAATCCTGAAACTCCTGGGTTAACCGTTGCCATGGACACTGAGCTCTTAAAAAGCCAGCTTGATTGAGTACCATGCTGTTTGTCTCAGCACAAAATGTCAGAGTTCCCTTTGTGTAATTGTCGAGCTGCTCGGAGGGATATGCTCTTAAGTTCTATTTTCTGTCAATCATGTCTCACAGGTTATAGTAAAATGAATATGTGCAAGTGAGATATCTGTAATATTTTGTTACATGAAAATTGCTCCATTGTCAATGCAGTTTGGATTTTAATTGAAGGTGAGAATAACACTTTCCTGCTCGCTGGAGTGCTTATTGACAAGTCCTGGGTGGCTTGGAGTGGGATTGGAAGAAGCCAAACGTGCATCTCTTATGATCATAATATGTTGGACATTAAGGTAATCATGAAATCTATAAAAAATTATGCACTCACATGTCAACAACTATTAGGTTGAATGACATAAATGTAATGAAAAGCCCTAAATCTGACATACCATTATCCATTGTTATATTGCAGAATGAGAATGAGACCTCTGAGACAACAAACATAGCACCACATGAAGGCTCCAAACATCCAACTTTCACTCATATCCAAAGCAATAAACAAGTGCTGTCAAACACAGTTGTCCCTGTCACACCTCCAAGAGGGCCTGACACCATCCTGTCTGTCTGCATGTCTGCCTGTCTGTCTGTCTGCCCACCTGTCTGTCTATCTGTCGGGCCTCCAATATGCAGCCTGAGAGATGTGTAGATTAAACACACTGAGCTGAGAGGCGCCCTAGGCGGGGGCAATGTGCCATTCTGCCACTCAGAGCTCCTTTGATTGCAGCCACCAGAGACCGTGCCAGGATCCTAATGCCTGGTGGTACTGGTTCAGGGAGAAGTGAGTGACTATTAGAACTATGGTTTACTGTATTATGACATTCAACTAGGAACCGTGGGCTTTCGCAACAACAACAACTGACTCAAGATTGTTTTGGTATGTCTCAACAGAACAGAAGCATGACTGGGTGAAGAGTTGCTCCTGCTAAGCCTGTGCAGAGTCAGGAGTGTGACCTCCTGTTTTTCACACCTTTTCCCCTAGCTCTGCTCTGCCTGCATTATGAAAGCCTCCATCCATTGAGAGATTGGATTGACATTTGTTGAAAGCTAGGTTGAGTCAATCCCCAGATGAATACAAAGATCCAATTAGAGAATAGGAGGGCATATGCCTACATGCTCGGTCAGCCAGACTTAAGTGCTGCAGAAAGATACAAACAAAAAATGACGCAGAGGATTCAGACAGAGGACACAGGAATAAGACAGTAAACACTCCTAATACACTGCTGCACACTAATTGTAGCAGTCCTGAAAGGATTGGGTTATCAAACTGTTACACATGGTAATTGGGGCTTTCTGGAGAATTGTGAATATTAGAATGTTTAAATGGAAGCCTTTTTGTTGGCAGAAACCTGTGTCTACGCAAGAGACATAAGGATTTGTCTAAATAAGAATATATGTTCAAGACTTGATGATATCAATGAAACACGCTCCCTAGATGTTGTTTAACACTAGGTTTTACCAACACGCCAAGCACATTTTCGACGATGAGCATGTTTATGAACTGTACATGGCCCAGTTTCCCACAAGCATCTTAAGGCTAAGTCCATCGTTAGAATCTCTGAGCTGTTTCCAAAAACCATCGTTATTTACCGACTGCCTCAGACCACAGCTAAGTGCGTCGTCAGATGCTTTTTGCCCTTCCGCATCACTTTATACACAGAGGATCTCCGCTAAACAAATAATCAAGCTGTTTATCGGTTGCTGATAACTTGGGAACGAAGTTGACTACAAATACAAAGTTGCCAAAGTCTTTACAATTGAACAAGCAGTGGATAAATTATGCTTAAAATGAAAACAGAGATGAATGCATAAAAAATAAATACAGTAGGCCTACAAGCTACGTAGGCATATATATTTCAATCAGTGGTGTAAAGTTCTTAAGTAAAAATACTTTAAAGTACTACTTAAGTCGTTTTTTGGGGTATCTGTATTTTACTTTACTATTTATATTTTTGACAACTTTTACTTCACTACATTCCTAAATAAAATAATATACTATTTTCTCCTTACATTTCCCCTGACACCCAAAAGTACTCGTTACATTTTGAATGATTAGTAGGAGAGGAAAATGGTCCAATTCACGTACTTATGAAGATAACATCCCTGGTCATCCGTACTGCCTCTGATCTGGCGGATTGACTAAACACAAATTCTTAATTTGTAAATTATGTCTGAGTGTGCCCTTGACTATCCGTAAAATAAAAAAACAAGAAAATTGTGCCGTCTGGTTTGCCTAATAAAAGGAATTTGAAATTATTTATACTTTTACTTTTGATACTTAAGTATACTTTTGAAATGACATTTACTTTTGATATATTTAAAGTATAAAACTTGATCAATATGATCATAATCACATTGAAATAAATGTCATGTTCAGTCAATTGAGTTCTATTTGTAGGCTACACTGTCTATAATTTTTGCCTCAATATACACTACATGAACAAAATTATGTGGACACCTGCTCGTCGCTCATTCCAAAATCATGGGCATTAATATGGAGTTGGTCCCCCCTTTGCTGCTGTAACAGCCTCCACTCTTCTGGGAAGGCTTTCCACTAGATGTTGGAACATTAATGCGGAGACTTGCTTCCATTCAGCCACAAGAGCATTAGTGAGGTCGAGTACTGATGTTAGGCGATTAGGCCTGGCTCACATTCGGTGTTCCAATGCATCCCAAAAGTGTTCAATGGGGTTGAGGTCAGGGCTGGGTGCAGGGCAGACATGTTCTTCCACACCGATCTTGACAAATCATTTCTGTATGGACATGTGCACTGGGGCATTGTCATGTTGAAACAGGAAAGGGCCTTCCACAAACAGTTGCCGCAAAGTTGGAAGCACAGAATTGTATAGAATGTAATTGTATGCTGTACCGTTAAGATTTCCCTTCATTGGAACTAAGGGGCCTTGGCCAAACCATGAAAAACAACCCCAGACCATTATTCCTTCTCCAGCAAACTTTACAGTTGACACTATGCATTGGGGCAGGTAGAGTTCTCCTGGCATCCGCCAAACCCAGATTCGATGGACTGCCAGATGGTAAAGCGTGATTCATCACTCCAGAAAACTTGTTTCCACTGCTCTAGAGTCCAATGGCGGCAAGCTTTACACCACTCCAGCTGACGCTTGGCATTGCACATTTTTATTTGTATTTAACCTTTATTGAACTAGGCAAGTAAGTTAAGAACAAATTCTTATTTTACAATGACAGTCTATCCTGGCCAAACTGTCCCCTAGCTTCTGTCCACAGAAGCCCTATGGGACTCCTGATCACGTCTGGTTGTGATACAGCCCAGGATCGAACCAGGGTCTGTAGTGATGTCTCTAGCACTGAGATGCAATGCTTTAGACCGCTGCGCCAAATCAAATCAAATGTATTTATATAGCCCTTCTTACATCAGCTGATATCTCAAAGTGCTGTACAGAAACCCAGCCTAAAACCCCAAACAGCAAGCAATGCAAGTGTAGAAGCACGGTGGCTAGGAAAAACTCCATAGAAAGGCCAAAACCTAGGAAGAAACCTAGAGAGGAACCAGGCTATGAGGGGTGGCCAGTCATCTTCTGGCTGTGCCGGGTGGAGATTATAACAGAACATGGCCAAGATGTTCAAATGTTCATAAATGACCAGCATGGTCAAATAATAATAATCACAGTAGTTGTCGAGGGTGCAGCAAGTCAGCACCTCAGGAATAAATGCAGCACGGCCAGGTGGACTGGGGACAGCAAGGAGTCATCATGCCAGGCAGTCCTGAGGCATGGTCCTAGGGCTCAGGTCCTCCGAGAGAGAGAAAGAAAGAAAAAGAGAAAGAGAGAATTAGAGAGAGCATACTTAAATTCACACAGGACACCAGATAAGACAGGAGAAGTACTCCAGATATAACAGACTGACCCTAGCCTCCCGACACATAAACTACTGCAGCATGAATACTGGAGGCTGAGACAGGAGGGGTCAGGAGACACTGTGGCCCCATCCGATGATACCCCCGGACAGGGCCAAACAGGAAGGATATAACCCCACCCACTTTGCCAAAGCACAGCCCCCACACCACTAGAGGGATATCTTCAACCACCAACTTACCATCCTGAGACAAGGCCGAGTATAGCCCACAAAGATCTCCGCCACGGCACAACACAAAGGAGGGCGCCAACCCAGACAGGAAGATCACGCCAGTGACTTAACCCACTCAAGTGACGCACCCCTCCTAGGGACGGCATGAAAGAGCACCAGTAAGCCAGTGACTCAGCCCCTGTAATAGGGTTAGAGGTAGAGAATCCCAGTGGAGAGAGGGGAACCGGCCAGGCAGAGACAGCAAGGGCGGTTCGTTGCTCCAGAGCCTTTCCGTTCACCTTCACACTCCTGGGCCAGACTACACTCAATCATATGACCCACTGAAGAGATGAGTCTTCAGTAAAGACTTAAAGGTTGAGACCGAGTCTGCGTCTCTCACATGGGTAGGCAGACCATTCCATAAAAAATTGAGCTCTATAGGAGAAAGCCCTGCCTCCAGCTGTTTGCTTAGAAATTCTAGGGACAATTCTAGAGGCCTGCTTCTTGTGACCGTAGCGTACGTGTAGGTATGTACGGCAGGACCAAATCGGAAAGATAGGTAGGAGCAAGCCCATGTAATGCTTTGTAGGTTAGCAGTAAAACCTTGAAATAAGCCCTTGCTAAAGTAATATAAAAATTTGATCATATTACTGGAGTAATATGATCAAATTTTTGGGTTCTAGTCAGGATTCTAGCAGCCGTATTTAGCACTAACTGAAGTTTATTTAGTGCTTTATCCGGGTAGCCGGAAAGTAGAGCATTGCAGTAGTCTAACCTAGAAGTAACAAAAGCATGGATTAATTTTTCTGCATCATTTTTGGACAGAAATTTGTCCTTGAAACAGTCTTGATATGTTCGTCAAAAAGAGATCAGGGTTCAGAGTAACGCCGAGGTCCTTCACAGTTTTATTTGAGACGACTTTACAACCATCAAGATTAATTGTCAGATTCAACAGAAGATCTCTTTGTTTCTTGGGACCTAGAACAAGCATATCTGTTTTGTCCGAGTTTAAAAGTAGAAAGTTTGCAGCCACCCACTTCCTTATGTCTGAAACACAGGCTTCTAGCGAGGGCAATTTTGGGGCTTCACCATGTTTCATTGAAATGTACAGCTGTGTGTCATCCGCATAGCAGTGAAAGTTAACATTATGTTTTCGAATGACATCCCCAAGAGGTAAAATATATAGTGAAAACAAGTGTGGTCCTAAAACGGAACCTTGAGGAACACTGAAATTTACAGTTGATTTGTCAGACGACAAACCATTCACAGAGACAAACTGATATCTTTCTGACAGATAAGATCTAAACCAGGCCAGAACTTGTCCGTGTAGACCAATTTGGGTCTCCAATCTCTCCAAAAGAATGTGGCGATCGATGGTATCAAAAGCAGCACTAAGGTCTAGGAGCACGAGGACAGATGCAGAGCCTCGGTCTCACGCCATTAAAAGGTAATTTACCACCTTCACAAGTGCAGTCTCAGTGCTATGATGGGGTCTAAAACCAGACCGAAGCATTTCGTATACATTGTTTGTCTTCAGGAAGGCAGTGAGTTGCTGCACAACAGCTTTTTCTAAGGAGCATGATGATCTTAAGCTTGCGTGCGGCTGCTCAGCCATGGAAACACATTTCATAATGCTCCCGACGAACAGTTATTGTGCTGACGCTGACATAGCTTCCAGTTTGTGACTCGGTAGTAAGTGTTGCAACCGAGGACAGACGGTTTTTACACGCTACGCGCTTCAGCACTTGAGCTTGTGTGGCCTACCACTTCGCAGCTGTGCCGTTGTTGCTCCCAGATGTTTCGACTTCACAATAACAGCAATTACAGTTGACCGGGGCAGCTGTAAGTGCTGCCACATACTTTTGTAAATATAGTGTATTTAATGATGTGTAACAACGTGCGCAATGATTTGCCAAATGATTCTGTGATTGAGTGCATTATTATAGGGTAAGCATTAGGTGATAATACCTCTGTAGGAGCTGATCCATAGTCAGTATTGTGGAACAATTCCAATGTTAACTTTTACTTGCTACGCATCCCGGATCCGGGAGCACCCCCCACAGTAAAAAAAGCTGACTAGCATAGCCTAGCATAGCGTCACAAGTAAATACTAGCATCTAAATATCATTAAATCACAAGTCCAAGACACCAGATGAAAGATACAGATCTTGTGAATCCAGCCATCATTTCTGATTTTTAAAATGTTTTACAGGGAAGACACAATATGTAAATCTATTAGCTAACCACGTTAGCAAAAGACACCACTTTTTTTACTCCACCAGTTTTTTACTCCATCAGTAGCTATCACTAATTCGACTAAATAAAGATATATATAGCCACTAACCAAGAAACAACTTCATAAGATGACAGTCTGATAACATATTTATGGTATAGCATATGTTTTTTTTAGAAAAATGTGCATTTTTCAGGTATAAATCACAGTTCTACATTGCAGCTGCAATCTGAAATAGCGTTGGAAGCAGCCGGAATAATTACAGAGACCGACGTCAATTACCAAAATACTCATCCTAAAACATTTCTGAAAAATACACAGCATACAGCAATTGAAAGACACAGATCTTGTGAATCCAGACAATATTTCAGATTTTCTAAGTGTTTTACAGCGAAAACACAATATATCGTTATATTAGCATACCACATGAGCTAACATCACCCCAGCATTGAATCAAGGCAAAAGGGGCGATAACGTTATCGCCACCAAAATATATTAATTTTTTCACTAACCTTCTCAGAATTCTTCAGATGACAGTCCTGTAACATCATATTACACAATGCATATAGAGTTTGTTCGAAAATGTGCATATTTAGCATCACAAATCGTGGTTATGCAATGTAATCTGTCAAAACATGGCATGCATTCTGGCTGGCGCCATCTTGGAAAGGCACCTAAGTTTACGATTATTTATCGATTAGATTGACAAAAAAAATACAGGTTGGACAGCTAATGAAAGATGCATTGGTTATTAATGCAACCGCTGATTTAGATTTTAAAAATTTACGTTACTAGACATACATTGTGAGTTACAGCCAGACTAGTGCCGCAAAAAATGGCCGACAACTGCGTTTACTTTTTTCCACATAAATACGGAATAAAATCATAAATAGCTCTTACTTTTGGACGAGCTTCCATCAGTATCTTGGGCAATGTGTCCTTTGTCCAAAAGAATCGTTGCTTTGTTGTAAAACGACCTCTTCAACTTCGGAACTAGCAGCTAACGATAGCTACACGGCACACACATGTCCAAATCCTCAAACGCAATACTAAGGAAATTCCGAAAAATAGCAATATACTCGCATAAACTGATATAAATCGGTTTCAAATAACTTTGTTATGATGTTTCTAACACCTATATCGAATTAAATAACAGACGGATACATCTAAGGCCGATAACGAGAGCTTTTGAGCATGCCATTCTGATGTCCCCTCTTGCGCCTTGGCGAGCGTCGAAAAGAAGGGACACCTCACTCCATTCCCTTTTATAAACTCTGAGAAACACGTAGAGACACCATTCCACTTCTCATTGGTTACTGACATCCAGGGGAAGGCGGGTGCAGTTCATTTCCATCCATAGGGCACACACAGAGTTTTAAACTGATCCGAGATCAGAGACTATTTTTCAGAGCTTCACATGTCCTGTCATGATTTTCGCTGTAGAAAGAGTTCTGGTTCACCCACAGACATAATTCAAACGGTTTTAGAAACTAGAGATTGTTTTCTATCCAATAGTAATAATAATATGCATATTGTACGAGCAAGAATTGAGTACGAGGCAGTTTAATTTGGAAATGTAAAAAAAGAAATAGTGCTAACAGCTCCCCCTATTGACAAAAGGTTGGTAAGGTTTGAATGAAGAAAGCTGATCGGAGAGCAGCGCTGTCGTTCTTTCAATCCTATCAGTATCGACACATGGTCCAACGATGCACTTAGCGAACGTTCTTTCTGCATTGTGTTTTGGGAAACGCATGTTACATCGTTGGCCGTTGTAGGAATGATGCATGTTAAAACACTAGTAAGCCAAAATTACATCGCTATCAGGAAACCGGGCTTGGTGGTCGAATAAAGAGAACAATGGTAGTTTTGCCTATTATATATATATATATATATATAGCAAAAATGTTTGAGACAGATTCCCTGTTGGTCCTCCATTGCAATAACCCACATCCTCTGTTGTGGCTTCATAAGGAGGCCGTCGCTGTACTCCAACCTAAACATGCTTGCGCACACATCTGACTCCTGATCCACCCAATCTGCATTTCTCACCCACAACACAAAACCTTAACGCTTTTTGAGAAGTTAATATTGGTTTGAGAGGTCGAAGCCTCTGGGGCATTTGTCGGGTCATTTTTTTTAGCAGTTAATGAAATAGAAAAAAACATGTATTGTCCCATTGACGGACTGTTGTCCCCTGCTAGCTGACTGAATGTAGCTTTGCTGGGCCGGAAGAGATTTACGCTTGCCTCTCCCACTGCCATTCAGTACAGTACACAGCCCAGCGCAATAACAGAGCACAAAGGGTGGGATTGTCCCTGGCAGTGGCCTAGTCAAAGGGCCGTAATGATAGGCCCTGCCACACAGAGGCTACTTTCAGAGCAGGGCCTCATTTCTGGGCACTCACCTTCCCTCCCGGTGTCCCCCCATCCCCCACCCCCTCCGACCGGCTCCCAACATGGGAATGAGGTCTCCTCCTCTTCGGGTTCCCTTGAACTCTGCACACCAGGAAGACTGCAGGGGGAATGAGGTACAACGTTGTTGTGACACTTCCTGTTAATCACTTAGCCGGCTATTTGGTTAACTCCTGCACTGGTTCTTTCCTGGCCTCCATAAACCATTTGGAACGTTTACACTGATTAAACTAGTGCAATATTGTGTCGAGCCCAATACAAGCTGATTACTAGACTAAAACTTAAACACAGCACCAGATCCTACATCTCTCACATCCTCTTACGCCTTTGATCCAAAGGGGGAGGTCGACATACAATGCCTTTAGAAAGTATTCATACCCCTTGACTTATTGCACATTTTGGTGTGTTACAGCCTGAATTCAGATAAAGCCGATCCTAACTGTTATAGGCCTATTTCTATGTTGCCCTGTTTATCAAAAGTGTTGGAAAAGCTTGCCAATAATCAACTGACTGGCTTTCTTGATGTCTATAGTATTCTCTCTGGTATCCATACTGGTTTCCGCTCAGGTTATGGATGTATCACTGCAACCTTAAAGGTCCTCAATGATGCCACCATTTCCCTTGATTCTAAGCAATGTTGTGCTGCTATTTTTATTGACTTGGCCAAAGCTTTTGATATGGTAGACCATTCCATTCTTGTGGGCCGGCTAAGGAGTATTGGTGTCTCTGATGGGTCTTTGACCTGGTTTGCTAACTACCTCTCTCAAAGAGAGTATAAAATCAGAACATCTGCTGTCTCAGCCACTGCCTGTCACTAAGGGAGTACCCCAAGGCTCGATCCTAGGCCACACGCTCTTCTCAATTTACATCAACAATAGCTCAGGCAGTAGGAAGCTCTCTCAGCCATTTATGAGCTTAAGGTAGTCACCTCACACACGTACTTGGGAGTATGGCTAGATGGTACAATGTCCTTCTCTCAGCACATATCAAGCTGCAGGCTAAAGTTAAATCTAGACTTGGTTTCCTCTATCGTAATCGCTCCACTTTCACCCCAGCTGCCAAACTAACCCCTCAGATGACCTTCCTACCCATGCTAAATTACGGAGACGTAATTTATAGATCGACAGGTAAGGGTGCTCTCAAGCGGCTTGATGGTCTTTACCATTTGGCCATCAGATTTGCCACCAATGCTCCTTAGGCCACATCACTGCACTCTATACTCCTCTGTAAACTGGTGCTTAAACTGATGCTTATTCATAAACCCCTCTTAGGCCTCACTCACCCCTAGCTGAGATATTTACTGCAGTCCTCATCCTCCACATACAACACCCATTATGCCAGTCACAATCTGTTAAATGTCCCCAAAGCACACACATCCCTGGGTCGCTCGTCTTTTCAGTTCTCTGCAGCCAGCGACTGGAACGAGCTGCAACAAAAACTCAAACTGGACAGTTTTATCTCCATCTCTTCATTCAAAGACTCAATCATGGACACTCTAACTGACAGTTGTGGCTGCTAAGCATGATGCATTGTCTCTCCTTCTTGCCCTTTGTGCTGTTGTCTGTGCCCAATAATGTATGTACCATTTTTGTGCTGCTGCCGTGTTGTTACCATGCTGTGTTGTCATGTGTTGCTATGTTGTCTTAATCTCTTCATGTAGTGTTGTGTTGTCTCTTGTCGTGATGTGTGTTTTGTCCTATATTTTATTTTTAATTCCAGCCACCGTCCCCGCAGGAGGCCTTTTGGTAGACCTTCATTGTAAATAAGAATTTGTTCTTAACTGACTTGCCTAGTTAAACAAAATAAAATTCAAAATGGTTGTAAAACATCTCACCCATCTAAACACAATATAATGACAACGTGAAAACATGTTTAGAAATGTTAGCAAATGTATTGAAAATAAAATTCAGAAACATCTCATTTACATAAGTGTTCACACTCCTAAGTCAATACTTTGTAGAAGCACCTTTGGCAGTAATTACAGCTTTGAGTCCAAGAGCTTTCCACACCTGGATTGTGGAACATTTACCCATGATTATTTTCTAAATTCTTAAACCTCTGTCAAATTGGTTGTTGATTATTGCCAGAGGTGTAAAGTACTTGAGTAAAAAAACTTTAAAGTAGTACCTAAGTAGTTTTTTGGGGTATCTGTACTTTACTATTTATATTTCTGACAACTTTTACTTGACTATAAGGGCACAAGGCAAGACCCAGATGCAGATGGTTTGAGTCTGATATTTATTAATAATCCAAAAGGGGTAGGCAAGAGAATGCTCGTGGACAGGCAAAAGGTCAAAACCAGTTCAGAGTCCAGAAGGTACTGTGTGGCAGGCAGGCTCGAGGTCAGGGCAGGCAGACGGGTACAGAGTCCATAGAACAGGCAAGCACCAAAACCGGGAGGACTATCAAAAGAGAATAGAGAAGGCAGGCGCACGGGGAAAAACACGCTGGTTGACTTGGAACATACAAGACGAACTGGCACAGACAGACAGAAAACACAGGTTTAAATACCCAGGGGATAATGGGGAAGATGGGTGACACCTGGAGGGGGTGGAGACAAGCACAAGGACAGGTGAAACAGATCAGGGTGTGGCACTTAACTACATTTCTAAAGAAACTTAGAAAGTAGTACTTTATACTCCATACATTTTCCCTGACACCCAAAAGTACTTCAATGCTTAGGAGGACAGAAAAATTGTCTAATTCTCACAGTGTGTGAATTGGACCATTTTCCTGCCTCTGATCTGGCGGACTCACTAAACACACATGCTTTGTTTGTAAATGATCTCTTAGTGTTGGAGTGTGCCCCTGGCTATCCGTAAATAAATAAAAAACAAAGAAAATATGGCCATCTGGTTTGCTTATTATAAGGAATTTTAAATTATTTATACTTTTACTTTTGATACTTAAGTATATTTCAGCAATAACATTTACCTTTGATACTCAAACCAAATACTTTCAGACTTTTACTCAAGTAGTATTTTACTGGGTGACTTTCACTTTTACTTAAGTCATTTTCTACTAAGGTATCTTTCCTTTTAATCATATGACAATTAGGTACTTTTTCAACCATTGATCATCGCTAGACAACCATTTTCAGGTCTTGCCATAGATTTTCAAGCAGATTTAAGAAAAAACTGTAATGCTGCCTGGCACTCAGGAACATTCACTGTCTTCTTGGTAAGCAACTCCAGTGTAGATTTGGACTTGTGTTTTAGGTTATTGTCCTGCTGAAAGGTGAATTCATCTCCCGGTGTCTGGTGGAAAGCAGACTGAATCAAGTTTCCCTCTAGCATTTTGCCTTTGCTTAGCTCCATTCCGTTTTTATTTCATCCTGAAAAACTCCCCAGTACTTAATGATTATAAGCATACCCATAACATGATGCAGCCTATGCTTGAAAAATATGGAGGATGGTACTCAGTAATGTGCTGTATTGGATTTGCCCCAAACATAACACTCTGTATTCAGGACAGAAAGCCAATTGCTTTGCCACATTTTTTGCAGTAGTATTTTAGTGCCTTGTTACAAACAGGATGAATGTTTGTTAGATTTTATTCTGAATCTGCTTAATTATTTTTACTCTTTAAATTAGGTTAGTATTGTGGAGTAACTACAATATTGTTGATCCATCCTCAGTTATCTCCTATCACAGCCATTAAACACTAACTGTTTTAAATTCACCATTGGCCTCATGGTGAAATCCCTGAGCGGTTTCCTTCCTTCCGGCAACTGAGTTAGGAAGGACGCATGTATCATGTATGAATAGTTTCTGAAGGCACTGTATCTCTTTGGCTTAATGAAAAACACATCTATACATAAATTCTCATCAGGCAGTAATCTTTGTGGTGCCTCTGATGCCTCTTAACTTCCATGACCAATTTTCTCTCTCTGGCTGCTGTGGCTGGGTGCTGTCGGTCTTAGTCTGAGCTCATGTTGAAAGGCTGACTTTGGTAACTCTCCACCGCATGAGAAATCAACTGGCCCTTGTGGTAACGACCGGGAGCTGCTTTTTATTTGTCTGGAAACAAGCGTCAGTGTCTGCCATGTGCTGTGGCCTTAAAGGACCATGGGGAGATTCCAGGGTTTCAAAGCCTGCAGTGTTTGAGGGGAGAGCAGATGTCAGAGGAGAGTCTGAGGCCCTCCCTCTGTTTACTCAAGGAATGACACAGAGCTGCAGAGGCTGTAATAATACTCAACACTTTGATTCAAATCTGCGGTTAAAGAGGCCTGGCCAAAATCAGCATTTCATATGTGGTATAGGAGCTGGCCTAGATACATGCAAATGAATCAAGTGGTATTCTTTGATAAAAGTCTGGGAATAAGGATTATACATCTGTTCCTGGTTTAAATCTGGTTAAAGTATTTCCCTAAATATAGCTATATATTATAATTATCGTCACCATATATTATGCACGGCAGGCTCTGACATGCTTAATAGAACATGCTAATTAGATGGAAAATGTTAATCCAAATTGATTTCTTTTTCAGCCAAGTAATTCAACATATACAGTGCCTTCAGAAAGTATTCATACCCCTCGAATTTTCCACATTTTCTTGTGTTAAAGCCTGAATACAACATTTTTGTTACTTTTTTTCTTCACCCATCTACATACAATACCCCATAATGACAAAGTGAAAACATGTTTTGGTGTTTTTTGGGAAAATACAGAAATATCTAATTTACATAACTATTTACACCCCAGAGTCAATACATTGTAGAAGCACCTTTGGCAGAGTTTACAGCTGTGAGTCTTTCTTGATAAGTCTCCAAGATCTTTCAACACCTGGATTGTGCAACATTTGTCCATAATTCTTTTCAAAATTCTTCAAGCTCTGTCAAATTGATTGTTGATCATTGCTAGACAACCATTTACAGGTAATGACATAGATTTTGAAGCAGATTTAATGTCAAGTCAAAACTTTCACTCAGGAACATTTATTGTCTTCTTGGTGAACAATTCCAGTGTAGATTTGGCCTTGTGTTTTAGGTTATTGTCCTGCTGAAAAGTGAACCACTTTCTTAGCTTTAAAAAAAAAAAATACCCATCTACCAATAGGTGCCCTTTTTTGCGAGCCATTGGAAAATCTCCCGGGTCTTTGTGGTTGAATCTGTATTTGAAATTCACTGCTTGACTGAGGGACCTTACAGATACTTGTATGTGTGGAGTACAGAGATACGGTAGTTATTAAAAATCATGTTAAACACTATTATTGCACAGAGTGAGTGCATGGAACTTATGTGACTTTTTTTCACTCCTGAACTTATTTATGCTTGCCATAACAAAGAGATTGAATACTTATTGACTCAAGACATTTTAGCTTTTCATTGTTGGCCAGGTCGCAGATGTAATTGAGAACTTGTTCTCAACTGGACTACCTGGTTAAACAAAGGTGGGAAAAAAAAATGATTATTCATTTGTAAACATTTTGAAAATCACAATTCCATTTTGGCATTATGGGGTATTGTGTGTGGGCCACTGACCAAACAATCAAGGGGTGTGAATACTTTCTCAAGGCACTGTATGTTCCACCGCATTAGGTGTAGAACAGGATATATATAGAACAGTGCCCACGTACACTAGAGTCATTTCAGAACAACAAGTCGAAGCACGTCATGGATGGTGCTTGGATGCTTCTCTAACGGTGGCCTATTTACCACCATCCCCTACTTTGTCTGAAGCATCAAACCTCACTTGTGAAGTCTTTCCATGCATGCAAGTCATTACCCAGCTAGCACATTTGGTTCCTTGGAAGCTGTGGGAACGTATGTTTTTGGTTTCACATTGGTTGTGGGAACGAAGCCATGCGTTTCTTGACCGGTAAAACGGATCGTTCTGAGAATAGTATTTTAAGTTACAGGGAGGTTCTGAGAACGTTTTACTCTTCCTTGAAAGTTTTCCTGGGAGGTTTTATTAACGCTCTGAGAACAGAAATAATAGGGTATTAGGCAGTTTTTGAATAAATTCCTTAAATCTCTCAAAGAATGTTTCAATACGATTTTTAATAACACTGATAGCTTATTTTGGGTTTGCTTTTTTCTTACTCCAAGCACAGATAGGGCCCATGGAAATTTGTTTCCTTATGCATTAATCATGCAAACACATATATTTTTTATTGTGACACAGCATCAGTGAGATTCAAACCTATAATCTTCTGTTCTCTACCCATGGAATTAGTCCACTGCGCCACCAGGATGGAGATAGCATGCCATGTTTTACGCATACAAAGCTGTTCATTTTAGTCTGTTCAAACAGACCCCATTTCAAAGGAAACAAGAAAGGTATAAACGCCGACGTTCTGTAGATATCTTTTCCAACTGTCCCGTTATCTGGTTTTAATGTCCATTCTAGAATGCCCTTCTAGCCAATCATAAACAAGTATTCAACAATGCTGTGGTATAAGCACTCATTAAAGGTGCACTATGCAGAAATCTATCTGCCATTTTCTGGTTGTTAAAATCAAAATAGTTTGCCTAATTTCAGTTTATGTGGCAAAACTACCAAGTATAGTGCAGAGAATCATTGTACCATCTAAACCGCTGTGAAATTCACAGCGGTTTGTGATCATTCACTTCCGGGTTGGAGCGAGTAGTCGCATTTCGCTTCGCTCCACAGGTAGTATCACATTTCATTTCATTACAGTACAACGGTTTGATTTGTTTGATCTTAGCAATTTTTTCTTAGCTAGCTACATAGCCGTCTTTGTATCAAAGATAATTGTGTAGTTTAGAGTAATTATCGAGGTTAGCTAGCCAGCTATTTTCGTCCTTCTAACGTAGTCAACACTGCTAGCTAGCCAGCTAGCCAACTTCTACCGAATAGCAGCACTGTAGAAACTATTACATTACAACGGAACGACTTGATTAGTGTAGTGTTAGCTAGCTACATAGTTGTCTTTGCTGTCTTTGTATCTAAGATAATTGTGTAGTTTAGAGTAATTATCGAGGTTAGCTAGCCAGCTATTTTCGTCCGCCGCGCCGCCGTTCTCCTACCTAGTCAACACTGCTAGCTAGCCAGCTAGCCAACTTCTACCGAATAGCAACACTGTAGAAACTATTACATTACAACGGAACGACTTGATTAGTGTAGTGTTAGCTAGCTACATAGTTGTCTTTGCTGTCTTTGTCTCCAAGATAATTGTGTAGTTTAGAGTAATTATCGAGGTTATCGAGGTTACCTAGCCAGTTATCGAGGTTACCTAGCCAGCTACACTTTCAAACAAAGTCAACAACGCAGCCACTGCTAGCTAGCCTACTTCACCAGCCAGCAGTACTGTATCATTTTAGTAAATAAGATTTTTTGCAACTTAAGCTTAACTTTCTGAACATTCGAGACGTGTAGTCCACTTGTCATTCCAATCTCCTTTGCATTAGCGTAGCCTCTTCTGTAGCCTGTCAACTATGTGTCTGTCTATCCCTCTTCTCTCCTCTCTGCACAGACCATACAAACGCTTCACACCGCGTGGCCGCTGCCACTCTAAGCTGGTGGTCCCAGCGCACGACCCACGTGGAGTTCCAGGTCTCCGGCAGCCTCTGGAACTGCCGATCTGCGGCCAACAAGGCAGAGTTCATCTCAGCCTATGCTTCCCTCCAGTCCCTCGACTTATTGGCACTGACGGAAACATGGATTACCACAGATAACACTGCTACTCCTACTGCTCTCTCCTCGTCTGCCCACGTGTTCTCGCACACCCCGAGAGCTTCTGGTCAGCGGGGTGGTGGCATTGGGATCCTCATCTCTCCCAAGTGGACATTCTCTCTTTCTCCCCTGACCCATCTGTCTATCGCCTCCTTTGAATTCCATGCTGTCACAGTTACCAGCCCTTTCAAGCTTAACATCCTTATCATTTATCGCCCTCCAGGTTCCCTTGGAGAGTTCATCAATGAGCTTGACGCCTTGATAAGTTCCTTTCCTGAGGATGGCTCACCTCTCACAGTTCTGGGTGACTTTAACCTCCCCACGTCTACCTTTGACTCATTCCTCTCTGCCTCCTTCTTTCCACTCCTCTCCTCTTTTGACCTCACCCTCTCACCTTCCCCCCCTACTCACAAGGCAGGCAATACGCTTGACCTCATCTTTACTAGATGCTGTTCTTCCACTAATCTCATTGCAACTCCCCTCCAAGTCTCCGACCACTACCATGTATCCTTTTCCCTCTCGCTCTCATCCAACACTTCCCACACTGCCCCTACTCGGATGGTATCGCGCCGTCCCAACCTTCGCTCTCTCTCCCCCGCTACTCTCTCCTCTTCCATCCTATCATCCCTTCCCTCTGCTCAAACCTTCTCCAAACTATCTCCTGATTCTGCCTCCTCAACCCTCCTCTCCTCCCTTTCTGCATCCTTTGACTCTCTATGTCCCCTATCCTCCAGGCCGGCTCGGTCCTCCCCTCCTGCTCCGTGGCTCGACGACTCATTGCGAGCTCACAGAACAGGGCTCCGGGCAGCCGAGCGGAAATGGAGGAAAACTCGCCTCCCTGCGGACCTGGCATCCTTTCACTCCCTCCTCTCTACATTCTCCTCTTCTGTCTCTGCTGCTAAAGCCACTTTCTACCACTCTAAATTCCAAGCATCTGCCTCTAACCCTAGGAAGCTCTTTGCCACCTTCTCCTCCCTCCTGAATCCTCCTCCCCCTCCCCCCCTCCTCCCTCTCTGCGGATGACTTCGTCAACCATTTTGAAAAGAAGGTCGACGACATCCGATCCTCGTTTGCTAAGTCAAACGACACCGCTGGTTCTGCTCACACTGCCTTACCCTGTGCTTTGACCTCTTTCTCCCCTCTCTCTCCAGATGAAATCTCGCGTCTTGTGACGGCCGGCCGCCCAACAACCTGCCCGCTTGACCCTATCCCCTCCTCTCTTCTCCAGACCATTTCCGGAGACCTTCTCCCTTACCTCACCTCGCTCATCAACTCATCCTTGACCGCTGGCTACGTCCCTTCCGTCTTCAAGAGAACGAGAGTTGCACCCCTTCTGAAAAAACCTACACTCGATCCCTCCGATGTCAACAACTACAGACCAGTATCCCTTCTTTCTTTTCTCTCCAAAACTCTTGAACGTGCCGTCCTTGGCCAGCTCTCCTGCTATCTCTCTCAGAATGACCTTCTTGATCCAAATCAGTCAGGTTTCAAGACTAGTCATTCAACTGAGACTGCTCTTCTCTGTGTCACGGAGGCGCTCCGCACTGCTAAAGCTAACTCTCTCTCCTCTGCTCTCATCCTTCTAGACCTATCGGCTGCCTTTGATACTGTGAACCATCAGATCCTCCTCTCCACCCTCTCCGAGTTGGGCATCTCCGGCGCGGCCCACGCTTGGATTGCGTCCTACCTGACAGGTCGCTCCTACCAGGTGGCGTGGCGAGAATCTGTCTCCGCACCACGTGCTCTCACCACTGGTGTCCCCCAGGGCTCTGTTCTAGGCCCTCTCCTATTCTCGCTATACACCAAGTCACTTGGCTCTGTCATATCCTCACATGGTCTCTCCTATCATTGCTATGCAGACGACACACAATTAATCTTCTCCTTTCCCCCTTCTGATAACCAGGTGGCGAATCGCATCTCTGCATGTCTGGCAGACATATCAGTGTGGATGACGGATCACCACCTCAAGCTGAACCTCGGCAAGACGGAGCTGCTCTTCCTCCCGGGGAAGGACTGCCCGTTCCATGATCTCGCCATCACGGTTGACAACTCCATTGTGTCCTCCTCCCAGAGTGCTAAGAGCCTTGGCGTGATCCTGGACAACACCCTGTCGTTCTCAACTATCATCAAGGCGGTGACCCGTTCCTGTAGGTTCATGCTCTACAACATTCGCAGAGTACGACCCTGCCTCACACAGGAAGCGGCGCAGGTCCTAATCCAGGCACTTGTCATCTCCCGTCTGGATTACTGCAACTCGCTGTTGGCTGGGCTCCCTGCCTGTGCCATTAACCTCTTGAGAATACAGGGGCTGCTGTTTTCGCATTAGCATAATTTGCTCTACAGATTAAACTGCCTCTTATTCAATTATTGCTCTTACTATATGCATATAATTAATACCATTGGATAGAAAACAACCTCTAGTTTCTAAAACCGTTTCAATTTTGTCTCTGAGTGATACACAAGTCATTTGACAGCACTTTCCCTGACCAAGAAGTAGAATGCAAGAAGTCTATGCTCGCTTCAACGCTCTGCCTATATATGGTCATGACCCCTATGACCAGAAACACACTTCATTCGCCTTCCTCTGGGTGTCAAGAGGACGTCAGAGGAGAAATTCTTTGTTTATCTGGTACTGACGTGAAATAAGACCTATTTCTTTGGCGTGACCGACAACTTCCGGTTTTCTGATTCGCACGAGTTGGAGCTGCGATTGTGTACTGTTTTGCTGGCGTTATGGATGAAAACTATCTCCGTGTCGAATTTTGTTTGATACATGTGACCATATCATCGTAATGTATGTTTTTTCAATATAGTTTAATCAGATTATTTGAATTTTTTCGGGAGTTTTGCGGTGTTCCGTTGTCTGATTTTATTTACGTTTGAGAGATCCGTGCCACTCGACCAGTACCTGTGCTAAATGGAGTGGGAAAGGAACAATTCTGAACGGAACCAACGACTCATCTTGACAAAGGACACTTTGATCAACATTCTGATGAAAGATCAGCCATAGTAAGACCCAATTTACGATGTTATATCATATCTGTTGTGCATGTGAACTGGCCGTGGGCGCCCAGCCGAATCTGCCTGGTATAGCTATGCTAATTTAGCGCTACATTTTGTTTTCGTTATAAAACATTTAATAAATCTGAAATATTGTTTGGATTCACCAGATGTTGGGCTTTCAATATCTGTACGCTGTGTATTTTTCTGAAATGTTTTAAGATGAGTAATTAGTTATATGACGTTGGTCTCTGTAATTGTTCTGGCTGGGTAAGCACTATTTCAGATTGCAGCTGCAATGTAGAACTGTGATTTATACCTGAAAAATGCACATTTTTCAAAAAAAAAACTATGCTATACCATAAATATGTTATCAGACTGTCATCTTATGAAGTTGTTTCTTGGTTAGTGGCTATATATATTTTTATTTAGTCGAATTAGTGATAGCTACTGACGCAGGAAAAAACTGTTGGGAGTAAAAAAATCGTGTCCTTTGCTAACGTGGTTAGCTAATAGATTTACATATTGTGTCTTCCCTGTAAAACATTTAAAAAATCTGAAATGGTGGCTTTATTCACAAGACCTGTATCTTTCATCTGGTGTCTTGGACTTGTGATTTAATGATATTTAGATGCTACAAGTTACCTGTGACGCTATGCTAGCTATGCTACTCAGTGGGGGGGGGGGGGGGGGGGGGGTGCTACCGGATCAGGGTTGGTGACTCGTGAGAAGTTAAACCCCTACAACTCATCCAGAACGCCGCAGCCCGTCTGGTGTTCAACCTTCCCAAGTTCTCTCACGTCACCCCGCTGCTCCGCTCTCTCCACTGGCTTCCAGTTGAAGCTCGCATCCGCTACAAGACCATGGTGCTTGCCTACGGAGCTGTGAGGGGAACGGCACCTCCGTACCTTCAGGCTCTGATCAGGCCCTACACCCAAACAAGGGCACTGCGTTCATCCACCTCTGGCCTGCTCGCCTCCCTACCTCTGAGGAAGTACAGTTCCCGCTCAGCCCAGTCAAAACTGTTCGCTGCTCTGGCACCCCAATGGTGGAACAAACTCCCTCACGACGCCAGGTCAGCGGAGTCAATCACCACCTTCCGGAGACACCTGAAACCCCACCTCTTTAAGGAATACCTAGGATAGGATAAAGTAATCGTTCTAACACCCCCCCCCCCCCCCCCCCTTAAAAGAGTTAGATGCACTATTGTAAAGTGGTTGTTCCACTGGATATCATAAGGTGAATGCACCAATTTGTAAGTCGCTCTGGATAAGAGCGTCTGCTAAATGACTTAAATGTAAATGTAAATGTAAATATATATATTGTATTTTCAGCTGTTTGAAGCTGGTGTACAAAACCGAAAGCCAAAGATGCAAAAAATTAACTTTGAAATAGTGCATATAGAACAGATTTCTATGTGAATTTGGTTGGGTCGCCCAAAAAGTTACACATTGCAGCTTTAAGATCAGGGTGTTAAGGCTGTGTAAGGGAGGCGAAGTCAGGTGCAGGAGAACAGAGTAAACAGGCGCACTTTTATTCTGTTCAACGATAGGCACAAAAAATGACATAAGTGCCCAAAAACACGGAACATAAACTATAAAAGTATCGCGCGTGAACATACACTGTTAACAATGACCAATTACACACAAAGACATGATGGGGAACAGAGTACTAAATGCATGTAGATTGATTGGGGAATGAATACCGGGTGTGTATGGAACAAGACAAAACAAATGGACATATGAAAAATGGAGCGGCGATGGCTAGAATGCCGGTGACGTCGATCGCCGAACGCCGCCCGAACAAGGAGAGGAGCCGACTTCGGCGGAAGTCGTGACACAGGGGTGGCCAATTAGGGGGTGTTGCCAACACACCTGAATATATTTAACAAGATAGAGAGTTTTGTTGATGCTAAAAACGGAATGTATATGTTTTTTAAAAACATTCTCAGAACGTTCTGTGAAAGTTACTAAAGATTTCTTGTGGTTTTTATGGAAAGTTTCCTCAAAGTTCTCGGAACAATTTGAGAACGACTTTAAATAGAACCATGAGGAAACGTTATGCTGAAGTACTGGAATTGCCACAGAAGAACGTTGTTTCTTAACGTTCTCTGAACTATTTGAGAACATTCCCAATGTTAAACCAGATGGAGAATGTTCCTAGAACATTACCAAGATTGAAATTTAATGTAACCATGTCTGAACTTTTAGGAAACCTTCTATTGAAGTAATTAAAAACCAAGAAAATAATGTTTTTTTGTCAGATTCCTTAACCTTTCGAAGAGTACGTTCTAAATACTAATAACGGCCCTTACTGCATGAGTTGTTTTTGCACGTGATACCAGAATGCTATGCTGCTGTTCTAGAGTTTTTGCAGCTATTCTCTGCACCCCTCAATGTATCAAGATCACATTGTCTGCTTCATAAGAGGTTTTATAAAACTGTCATTTTTAACCACTCAATCTCTTATCATTTCTTCCTATAGGAGTAGCTGCGAGTATCTATTGTATTATTGATCATTATTTCATTGTTATTATCATCTATATTCAATTTATTATTATCTGAAAGAGGCTTTGTTTTTAGCCCATCTGAGGGGCTGCGAGTGTGAGACAGGGTGGGAAACCTGAGGTTCTAAGTCCATTATATTTCATATGTAACCGATGTGAAATGGCTAGCTAGTTAGCTGTGGTGCTCGCTAATAGCGTTTCAATCGGTGACGTCACTCGCTCTGAGACCTTGAAGTAGTTGTTCCCCTTGGCTTTTGTGGCGCGATGGGTAACGATGCTTCGTGGGTGTCAGTTGCCTATGTGTGCAGAGGGTCCCTGGTTCGAGCCCAGGTTAGGGCGAGAAGAAGGACGGAAGCAATACTGTTACACATAAAATAGTGGCAATCAAACAAAGTGAGAACAGGGTATGAGCATATGGAGTGCATTCGGAAAGAATTCAAACCCCTTAATTTTGTCCACATTTTGTTACGTTACAGTCCTATTCTAAAATGGATTAATTGCATTTTTTTTCATCAATCTACACTCAATACAAAAAAATTGAAATATAGATCCCAAATTAATACAACCACTAGCATCAAAAAAACGTTTTTATGCAATGTGGCTGACTCAACAGGTCAGAGCATTTAGCTTAAAATGTTGAAAAACTATTAGGCTATTTCTTCACATTATAAGCGCAGCAATGCACGCATGGCAGTAGGCTATAAAAGTGAATGTTCCTTTAGCGGGAAAACACCATTATCAAAAGTGACCGCAATTGCGATAATATATGTAATGTTTTTATTATAAAGGTGCATTTTTATGGTGAAAATTCTCCTCCCCAAAATTGAAACTCACATGCTGCTTATGTATGTCAGTTAGGCTCTAAACCCCTTGTAAAACGGATTAATGTGCTTAATTTGAAGAAGTTATTTGGCAACTTTAGTTGTGATACAAACCTTATCAAAACATATACAGTGGCAAGAAAAAGTATGTGAACCCCTTGGAATTACCTGGATTTCTGCATTAACATAGTGTGCTTAAACTAATAACACACAAATTATTGTATTTTTCTTGTCTATATTGAATACATCATTTAAACATTCACAGTTTAGGTTTAAAAAGGTACATGAACCCCTAGGCTAATGACTTCTCCAAAAGCTAATTGGAGTCAGGAGTCAGGAGTCAGCTAACCTGGAGTCCAATCAATGAGATGAGATTGGAGATGTTGGTTAGAGCTGCCATGCCCTATAAAAAACACTTTTGAGTTTGTTATTCACAAGAAGCATTACGTGATGGGAACCATGCCTCGAACAAAAGAGATCTCAGAAGACCTAAGATTAAGAATTGTTGACTTACATAAAGCTGGAAAGGGTTACAAAAGTATCTCTAAAAGCCTTGATGTCCATTAGTCCACGGTAAGACAAATTGTCTATAAATGGAGAAAGTTCAGCACTGTTGCTACTCTACCTAGGAGTGGCCGTCCTGCAAAGATGACTGCAAGAGCACAGCGCAGAATGCTCAATGAGGTTAAGAAGAATCCTAGAGTGTCAGCTAAAGACTTACAGAAATCTCTGGAACATGTTAACATCTCTGTTGACGAGTCTACGATACGTAAAACACTAAACAATAATGGTGTTCATGGGAGGACACCATGGAAGAAGCCACTGCTGTCCAAAAAAAACATTGCTGCACGTCTGAAGTTTGCAAAAGTGCACCTGGATGTTCCACAGCGCCACTGGCAAAATATTCTGTGGGCAGATGAAACTACAGTTGAGTTGTTTGGAAGGAACACACAACACTATGTGTTGAGATAAAAAGGCACAGCACACCAACATCAAAACCTCATCCCAACTGTAAAGTATGGTGGAGGGAGCATCATGGTTTGGGGCTGCTTTGCTGCCTCAACGGAAAAATGTATTCCCAAGTTTATCAAGACATTTTGCAGGAAAATGTAAGGCTATCTGTCTGCCAATTGAAGCTCAACAGAAGTTGGGTGACACAACAGGACAACGACCCAAAATCAACAACAGAATGGCTTCAACAGAAGAAAATACGCTTTCTGGAGTGGCCCAGTCAGAGTTTTGACCTCAACCCAATTGAGATGCTGTGGCATGACCTCAAGAGAGCAGTTCACACCAGACATCCCAATAATATTGCTGAACTGAAACAGTTTTGTGAAGAGGAATGGTCCAAAATTCCTCCTGACCGTTGTGCAGGTCTGATCTGCAACTACAGAAAAGGTTTGGTTGAGGTTATTGCTGCCAAAGGAGGGTCAACCAGTTATTAAATCCAAGGGTTCACGTACTTTTTCCATCCTACACTGTGAATGTTTACACAGTGTGTTAAATAAAGACATGAAAATGTATAACTTATTTAATTAATTTAATTAATTGCATTTATTCTCCCATGGAAAAACGAAGCTACAGCGGTGGCTACATTTCATCATCATGTCAACGTATGGACATGTATGGACACCACTGGACATGTAGCCAGATACCTGCCTTGTCAGCAAGCGGGGAAGATATTTCGCAATGTTCAAATGCGGCGAGTATTATGGCTTGGATAGGTTTTAGCCTGGTCGTGGCAGAGGAGAGTGACAGGAGGGTGGATCATGTCACGTAAGCAACAAAGTGAGGTAGTTTGTGCGTGTGATCAGATTGAATGTGTGTGTATGCAATAAGCTATATCAGTGGAGGCTGCTGAGGGGAGGACGGCTCATATTAATGGCTGGAACTGAGTAAATGGAATGGGTTCAAACATGGAAACCATGTGTTTGATGTATTTGATACCATTCCACTTATTCTGCTCCAGTCATTACCACGAGCCCGTCCTCCCCAATTAAGGTGCCACCAACCTCCTGTGAGCTATATTGTATGCAGAGACCATGGCAACTGTGAGGCGAGGTTGTAGATATAATGGGTTATGATTAGTTTATGATTAGATATAATCATAAACAAAGGAGCTAGACAGGATTATCTAGGTTTATGCTTTGGCGACATCAACGGGATGAATGTTACGTGGACCAGTTATGGCTCTCCTTCCAAAACGTGGTTACATTTGTGTAAACTTCAAGTATTACGAACTATATTCCTAGAAAAAAATCTTTGTAATGTAACAACTCAGATCATGCCCTTTAATCTACAGTAGTAGCCAGCTGATGAAACATGCCAGACTGAAGGTTGTTGGCTAGGGAAAATATGATTTTGAAAAGTTTTCTTGAAATTTCTAAATCATGATTGTGAGAATGCATTACAAATGAAGGAATATCAAATGAATTACATACTTTTCTTTTTATGTTTTATTTCAGCAATGGAGACCAGGAGTTAAACAAAGTGTTTCATTTGAGGTAAACAAACATATGTTACATTTCCATTTTTTGTATTTTATTTGTTATTTACTTTTTACACTTCCCCAATCCCCCTCACCCACCACGCATCAAACACCTCAAGTCAAGTATTTCAATACATTTTACAATTACATTTTTTTTTAAAGATCAGCATAAAACGTCAGTTGCCCCCAGATGTAACTTCTCCTATCAGTCATTATATACAGGTCATAGGTCAATCAGCAATCCTTGTCAGCCACTATAGGCCTACTTTTCACTCAGTAGTACTTGAGGGTGTGGTACTCGCCAAAGCAAGGGACTGCACACAAGGCTGTGTTACAAGTAATATGTAATTGTTGTACTGTATATGTGTTTATAGCTTTGTTTAATGTTGTGTTAGTGTATGTAAGTTGTTTTGTCTAAAACTTTGTTTCCCCTGCTGCTATTGGACCAGGTCTCTCTCGGAAAAGAGATGTTAACTCAAAAGAGAAAAACCTGAATAAATAAAGGTTAAATAAAAAATAAACAAATTAAAAACAATGCTCACACATGTACTTGGTCAAATTCCTTTGTTTTTTTAAAATATTGGCATCCCCTTCCTGTTGGATCTCACTGTGCCACAGGCCCCTGTATTCTCCCACAAAAAGTACTGGAAAAGGGTAGGGCTGCTGTACCAGTTGTCCACAAAGACAGTGTGCCACATTTTGAGGTCAGGCTGGTCATGATCACTGATCCAGATACGCCAAGACCCTCAACACGCCTTATATACAGCATGTGATGGTATCAGTGTAGATGATCTGATCCTGTCAGAGAAACATAAAACAAATAACTAGAGTCCAAATCTTTGGCACTTTGATAGGATGCATTGGTGGAATGCAAGCCTCCCTTTCCAAGCCATGAGAGACTCCTCAATGCACAAGTACCTGTGAGGCACAAACACACTTCCAAATGCCCTGGTCAAGCCGGCCAGGACATTCCACATTTTGTGAAGGGGGTCGGCGTGCTTGGCAGTGGCGTTGTTCAAAGTGGATCCCTCTCAGCAAGACAAGGAAGAGGTCATGGGAGAAAAGGGTTGGGAAAATGGGGTCTGAAGCATTGGGTGTGGTCCAGTAGTCCCTCACAGAGCCCTTCTCTACTAGCCCCATCATCAGCACTGTGATCAGGAAGGTATTCATTTCACTGATGGTAGTGTTGGCCGATTTTGAGACTTTCCCTTTTACGCCAATGGCAGTCTTCTCTTTCAGTTTGAGAGCATACCTGCATATTTAAGTAGGCTAAAAGCATTCTGAATTTTTATACATTTGAAAAGAGAGACTTGAGTTTTTCTCTAATATGATAATGGGCATACCTGTTGGTTTTTTTGCACCACACTCTCCACCAATTCCTCATCAAGGAAGAGTTTAAAAGACTCAGCCTCTGAGGGAGTAGGCAGGGTGCTTTGTACGCCAGACAGGGTGTCATCGACATCTATCTCTGATGGTGTGAAGTGACACGATCTCCAGCATCCTCCTCAACTTCAAACTCTTCTCCCTCACAGTCCACAAGATTGGCAGTGCACCAGCATCTTAGGAAGGTGAGGGATGCTCATTACGTGCAGGGTCTGTCAAGTTACGTTTTTCTGTCAGGACTGAGTGTCACGCCCTGGCCTTAGTTATCTTTGTTTTCTTTATTATTTTAGGTCAGGGTGTGACATGGGGGATGTTTGTGTGTTTTTGTCTCGTATAGGGTGTTTGTATTGTATAGTTTTTTTTTGTAGATTTCATGGGGTTGTGTTCAGTGTAGGTGTTTATGTATGTCTATGGTTGCCTGGATTGGTTCTCAATTAGAGACAGCTGTCATTAGTTGTCTCTGATTGAGAGCCATATTTAGGCAGCCATAGGCATTAGGCAGGTTGTGGGTAATTGTCTATGTGTAAGTTGCCAGTGTATGCACTTATTTGTTTGGTATAGCTTCACGGTCGTTGTTTTGTTTTAGTGTTCTTCGTCTTTCTTAAATAAATACAACTATGTATTTATATCACGCTGTGCCTTGGTCCTCTCTTTCACCCGAAGACGATCGTGACACTGAGCTGAGCTTCATTTTCATCTGAGCTTCATTTGATAAACTTCTCCTGTTTTGCCCCCATTTATTGATAAATCCCCCATCATAGTAATATTTCCTCCTTCATATCCCCCAATGATGCATTTCCCCACTTCTACCCCCCCCCCATGGATTTGAAACCCCCCAAAAAATGACCCTACCTAAAATGGTTTCCCTGGTTAGCTTTCGTAACAAGTTGTTTACAGTTTTTGACAAATCACAAAGCAAATAAAATGTTATCACCTTACATGTTAGCACCTGTCAAAAACTGTAAACGACTTGTTAGATCATGTGCTTCAGGTTTTAGTTTGTACGTCCAATACCAGATGCGGAGGTCCTGGGCTGGCATGGTTATACAGTGGTCTGTGTTTGTGAGGCTGGTTGGACGTACTGCCAAATTCTCTTAAATGACATCGGAGGCAGTTCATGGTAGAGAAATGAACATTTAATTCTCTGGCAACAGCTCTGGTGAACATTCCTGCAGTCAGAATGCCAATTGTACGCTCCCTCAAAACTTGAGACATCTGTGGCGTTGTGACAAAACTGCACATTTTAAAGTGGCCTTCTATTGTCCCCAGCACAAGTTGCCCCTGTGTAATGATCATGCTGTTTAATCAGCTTATTGATATGCCACAAATATGCTCACTAACAGGGATGTAAACACATTTGTGCACAACATTTGAGAGAAATAAGCTTTTTGTGGGTACAGAAAAATGATGGGATTTTTTATTTCAGCTCATGAAACAAGGGACCAATAAAAAATGAATATTTGTAATGTGCTGAAATGTGCCCAAACTAAGTTGATCTTATTCGGGCAATGGCCGTAGCTATCTTTGACATTGTTTATTTGCATGTTATAGTGAATGGCATTCTGGGATTAGGGAGTGTTCGCTTGTCAAACATAAACAAACATGGCTGCCATCATAAAGAATTAAGCCGCTGTTAGGTTAGCTGACACGTGTCTGTTTCCTAAACAATATCACATTTCTCCCTTGTGCTCACCAGAGATGTGGTACATTGTAAACAAGTCTAGCTGTTAGGTTGCGCTGACAGAAAACAAAACATAAGTTAGCGACCTGTTATTTAAACGGGCTTATAGAATGAGTTTGGCTGTGTTCCGTGTGATCATATCAAATCAAAATGTTATTTGCCACATGCGCCGAATACAACAAGTGTAGACTTTACCGTGAAATGCTTACTTACAAGCCCTTAACCAACAGTGCAGTTCAAGAAGAAAATATTTACCAAGCAGGCTAAAATAAAAAGACAATAAGAATAACAATAACGAGACTATCTACAGGGTGCACCGGTACCGAGTCAGTGTGCAGGGGGTCAGTGTGCAGGTAACAAACAAACAACTAGTAGCAGCAGTGTACAAGGGGGGGGGGGGGTCAATGTAAATTGTCCGGTGGCGATTTTTATGAATTGTTCAGCAGTCTAATGACTTGGGGGTAGAAGCTGTTGAGGAGCCTTTTGGTCCGAGACTTGGCTCTCCGGTACCTGATGCTTGGATGATGAAGTTCGCCTTTATCTTTTACAATAAAAGTTGTGAAGACCCTTATTTTCCATCAGTACAAAACATTAATTAGACGCGTTTGTTGCATCATATGTAGCCGTTCTGTTGATACTGCTCCAATCACATATTTTCTGCGATGGTACGCTGCAGGGACCACTCAACAATGATCACTGTATGTGATCGTATGCGTCAAAAGGTTAAATGTGCTGAGAATGTTCCAAAGCCAAGCAACTACTCTGCACCGTTCCCAGAAAGTTGTGGGAAGGGTGTATGCAAATAACCATGCTCTAAGAAACATATGGTTCTCAGAACGTTATGTGCTAGCTGGGTACTGTGTTTGTTAATCTTCAGCTTGTGGCCTCAAAGGACAACATACCTTGTTAGGGAAGCCTTAAAACTGGAAATAAGCCATACATTTCTGCTGTCCACAAAGCTAGTTATTTACATGATGCAGCTCTCACAGAGGGCACGTCACCCTCATTAAGACAATCGCTCAGGACCAGATTAGCACTGCATTAGCATACAGGAGGGTCCTACAATATAATTACTTTCTATTTCACTGTAAAGTGCAGAGATGGAAATAATTGGGAGAAAATGTATTAATTTCAGGGTGAAATAAAATCAATTAATATCCAGAGTTAGTGACTCACTACAATGGCACCCTGAAGCTTTTTTGTGAAGCGAAAAGTCGGACAGACCTTCGTTAACCAACTCAAAGGAGCTCTAGCCTGGATATTGTTTTAATGACGCAGGCTACAGCAGACAGGAAAGAGAAACTTCCCCCCTTCTAATTAGTGAGAAGTGAAGGGAAACTGACTTCCAGTAGGAGGAACGGTGGAACAATGAGTCTGTACAGAGAAGACCACGAGGCCAGGCACCTCCAGCAGCCTCCGTAATAGTCATGTGCTGCTCATGTCCCACTGCTCTCCATTTGAAATTCCTCTCCAATTTGAGCTCCTGGGGCCAAGTGATGATTAGTTAAAGGTTGGTCAGTTCATTAGAAGCCAGTCCATGTTTATACCAGCCAGGTCCCATTCGGAGAGTGTGAACACTGTAACTCCTAATGAGATCTACCCCTCTCCGTGCTCCACTCATGTAGTTATTCACCATTAAATAGTTTCTTAAAGTATATATTTCAGATATTCTTTGAGATAAGAAATGATTGGTTGATTTGGACGAATTTGGAGATGCAATGCTATATACAAGCATCACATTAGGTTTGATCGTTTCTATGATAAATCAATTAAGCGAACCGCACTGAGTTAACAAAAATTTCACTTTGCTGGAATTCATTTTCCAAAATAATACATAATGGATGCATCATGTACAGAGCATTCGGAAAGTATTCAGACCCCTTGATTTTTTTCCCATTTTGGTATGTTACGGCCATATTCTAAAATGCATTAAATTATATTTTCCCTCATCAATCTACACACAATACCCCGTAATGACAAAGCAAAAATAGTTTTTTTTTTTTATTCTGGCTAATTTAGAAAAAATGAAAAACGTATACCTTATTTACATAAGTATTCAGATCCTTTGCTATGAGACTCGAAATTGAGCTCAGTTGCATCCTGTTCCATTGAGGTCGAAGGAATTGTCTGTAGAGCACCGAGACAGGATTGTGTCGAGGCACAGATCTGGGGAAGGGTACCAAAACATTTCAGCAGCATTGAAGGTCCCCAAGAACACAGTGGATTCCATCATTCTTAAATGGAAGGAGTTAGGAACCACAAAGTCTCTTCCTAGAGCTGGCCGCCTGGACAAACTGAGCAATCGGGGGACAAGGCCCTTGGTCAGGGAGGTGACCAAGAAACCAAAGGTCACTCTAACAGAGCTCCAGAGTTCCTCTGTGGAGATGGGAGAACCTTCCAGAAGGACAACCATCTCTGCAGCACTGCCACCAATCAGGCCTTTATGGTAGAGTGGCCAGACGGAAGCCACTCCTCAGTAAAAGGCACATGACAGCCCGTCACGTCTGGAGGAAACCTGGCACCATCCCTACGGTGAAGCATGGTGGTGGCAGCATCATGCTGTGGGGGATGTTTTTCAGTGGCAGGGACTGGGAGATTAGTCAGGATCCTTGATGAAAACCTGCTCCAGATCACTCAGGACCTCAGACTGGGGCGAAGGTTCACCTTCCAACAGGACAACGTCCCTAGGCACACAGCCAAGACAATGCAGGACTGGCTTCAGAACAAGTCTCTGAATGTCCTTGAGTGGCCCAGCCAGAGCCCGGACTTGAACCCGATCGAACATCTCTGGAGAGACCTGAAAATAACCGTCCCCATCCAACCTGACAGAGCTTGAGAGGATCTGCAGAGAAGAATGGGAGAACCTCCCCAAATACAGGTGTGCCAAGCTTGTAGCATAATACCCAAGAAGGCTAGAGGCTGTAATCACTGCCAAAGCTGCTTCAACAAAAGGGTCTGAATACTTATGTAAATGTGATATTTAACTTTTACATTTTTAATACATTTGCAAAAATGTTTTGCTTTGTCATTGTGGGGTATTGTGTGTAGATTGATGATAAAAAAAAAAGATTTACTAAATTTTAGAATTAGGCTGTAACGTACACTGTAACAAAATGTGGAAAAAGTCAAGGGGTATGAATTCTTTCCGAATGCACTGTATAAACCTATTAATGAGATTACTAAAAGACTTAAAATGAAATAATAATAATAATACTGTCAAAGTTTTTTTTTAAACTCAACTCTCAGCAATATTACAAAAGAAGTCTTCAGCCTTTCATAACCAAATCAAAACAGTTCAGTGGTTGACTTCTGAATGTAAAGCAGCACCCCTCTGGTCACCTTTGAGCTGCTCCGTCTTTCATACCTAAGTCGGGACAAAGACAGAGACGTGATCGAGGAGACCTGTGCCCTTGCCAAGATGTCAGAATTGCTTGAGTTGTTTTTCTACCCCATTTCTCCATCTCAGGCCAGGCACAGCAACATCAGACTTGTCATGCAAACTCTGTAAAGGTCTAAAATGTTGAGGTCTGATGGTTTCTCTCAGAAATGGATGACTTCAGGTGACTGTTTTAAAATAGAAATTCACGGTGCTACAGTGTATGAATATAAGTTACACTGCAAACTGGCAAACTGACCATAAACAGAGTGAGCTTTGGGATAAGGTAGACCCTAAAAGTGAGGGGGAAATTGTCTCCTTTTGAGTACCTCTTCCAGCACAGCTGTCTCTAAAAGGATTCCGGGGCTTTTGACGTAATGGTGAGGAAACTGCCTTGTTGGAGTAATTGCCAAAGGCAGAGAGGGCTTTTTTACTCTCTTCCCCATCTTATCTCCTCATTCTGCTAGACACATGTGCCTTTTTAGGGGCTGCAGAGCTTGGCGTCTTATCAACGATTCCCAGGTCCCTTCAATGCAGAGTCGAATCCACTGTCAAAACCATCCCGTATCATTCCTTCACCAGTACAATTAAGCTGAAATACACATTTCTGGTTACAGATGTATCACGCTCAACAAAAGTCTGACGTCTACTGGATTCCATTCCTATAGAATTCCAAGAGTATATGAAACTTGTCAGAGGAACTGACCCAAGAAAGTCACTAGGAGTGGGAACATCTCAATCTAGACAGCAGCCTTAATGAAATTAGATTTGAAACGCATACTGGTCATTACCATACAGATAAATGATTCATACAGAGGCAATTATTGGGAGAGATGGAGTGTTAATTTATGAAGATAAATGACTGAATATGCATCAAAAATATTTGAAACACCTGGTGGCATGCAGATTAAGCACCTGGTTCCATTGCGTCAGAAAACCTAAATCATACAAAACCTAAATCAAAAGATGCAAGGTATTTTGAGCAGTGTAATCTAGTACGTGCAGTAGACAGAATTCGTCAGATACTGTCAATGCAAAACAAAAGCAGGGAACTTCCAGTAAAAGTGCTGCTATTTGATGCATGACTGCCAAGGCAGCTCCATGACAAGAAAAGACAGGCAGGAGTGTTTGCCGTCCATTGTTCACAGGCTATCCAGATATATGCATGCAATCAAAATACCCATATTGTGTTATCACCTCAACCTGCTCAAGTTTAGACAAAGTTGTAATCACAGTGTTGCCTAGAGAAACTTTTCCACTTCCTTGTAGCTCCCCATTGCCATGTTTTCCATCCTGTTGGGAAAGTGACAACCAAATGAGAAGGTGATAGTGTGGGCGGCCAGATGGGGGTGGGATTAGAGCCAGAGAGAGGGTAGAACCCAACTCTTGGCCAAAGACCCAGGATAGATGACCTGCAGGATGCATTACACCTAGAGAGGCATCCTGTCTAGGGCCACATCCTTGGAAATATCACACGCCTACAGAAAGAGCATGGTTTGACAGTTGTAACAAGCTACTGAGAAGAACAATGGATATGAGACCTCCTACAGCATGTTTTGTCTTGTAAAAAGCACAGTCTGTGTAGAATACAAAAGCACACAAAAATGTACCTAAATCTGAGGAGCTTATGTAGAAGCCAAAGTCCTCATCTGGAAAGAAACAATTCAGATATAAAATATTTGGCTTGCCTGCTTACCAGTTGGTAGAATCAATGTTGAAATGCATTATCAAACACATAGCCTATTCATAATACCAAATGTACTTAAAAAAAAAAAAATTGCAGTGAACAAACAAGTAGCTAGGAGCTGCTTGGCGTGGTATGAAAGTTTCATGAATCTACCATTCATAGCTGTAGGGATTTGAGGAGTACATCATTAGTGTGAGCAGAAAAAGGTCAGTGTGACACTAACATTAGCTCATAAATAATAATTAAGTGATACAGAAATTAGACTTTATAATTACACTTCTCAACAGTATTGTGTGAAGAGCTGCAACGTCATTTTCTCCTGGAGAATATATATATTTTTTGAGTGGTTAAAGTCTAGGCAGAGGAACGTAGTGCGTGCGTGTATGTCTGTTAGTCTTTCAGGTCAACTACAGTTCACTTCGCTATCACCCATCTTCAGCAGCGCATGATATCCGGTTGCTGCTCCGATGACATTTAGGAAGGACCAAGAGGGACCATCACTCAGACCATTAAACAGATGCTGTATTACACATGAACTACAGTAGGTAGGAGCAGTTTTAAACAGACTCCCTAAACTGTGGGGTGCATAATTAAAGAGGGCACAGCAGAGCACCTTGCGGAGCACCTTGATGAGGCAAGCACATTTGCCTGAATGGTCAAAACAAAAGTCAAAGTGTGAAAAGTCATGCTATATCAGCACCTTGAGGCTTAACTCATCTTTTGTGAGCCTACTCCTTCACACGCAACTCTAAAGGTTAGGGTCTCAGGGGCTGCACACCTCAAAATAGCTCAAGCAACGGCAAGCCTGTCCTGTATTTCCTATTGGAGGTTAAAAAAAAAGGGTCACTTACTCTAGCTTATGAAGACAATGGGTAGTATTCTAGTACTGTATAAACCCTTGAATGGTACTTCAGGACAATCAAAGAAGCAACATTATGTAATATAATCTTGGCTAGCCATTTGCGGTTCAGTCTGTAAAACCAGCTGTACTGACCACTGCGGAGGGTAGTTTTTCAAGAAGCGCAGAATGAATGTACAGTATTTGACTTTGAGCGACAACTTTATTGGGACTTTAAAACAGGGAGGCGTGAATGTATAAGATGTGGTTCTTAGTCTACTGCTATTCTAACCGGATCTGTTTGAAAGGCAATGACACCGGCAGACTATGGAAATGCAGTCTAGTTCCCCAGGCCCATGACCTACAAATTGTTTTGGCGTGATTAAAGTAGAATTCATCAAAGAACGGACTGTTTTACTGGTTTAACGTTCAGGTTAAATCCTATGCATAATTTATACCTGACAAAAAGTGAACTTTTTAAAGCACACAATGTATTTAAAGTATGACAGGCCCCAGCCAGGCAGCAGCCCCTGAGAAAGCAAAGACAAAACAAAACTAACTTAATTCATTCTTTCTGCGTTAAAGCTAAGGTCTATTGATTCAAATCCAGAATCGATGTCATTGCTTGAACAGCGTAATGTCCAAATAATCTTCCTCTTAATAGAGTAAATCATCAACAGTTGATCAGTCATGTTTATTTTACACTATTTTTAGAGTTTAAATGAGAGGTGTTTGATACAAACCTTAGTTGTTGAGTTCGAATCACTGGATATTAGAATGAGAGCTTCACACGCTCTACAATATGGGCCTCTTATGTTATGCCTCTCTCCACGTCATTAGCTAAGTAACTGGCGACGCCACAACAATAAACAAGGTTTCCCTCACATCTCAAACATCTTTCATGTAGCTTTGTTTGCGAGAGCCATATCTCAGCTCCACCTATCTGCACTGCCTTCGCTATCTAGCTCGCCCGAGAATGCATTGGAATTTAGAATTGCTTTGATGAAGCATTGATGCAATAAAGCTATCTGGTCTCATCATGCAGAGCTTGCTTGCTTTTCTAAGCCCCGTCTCTGCCGAGCAGATCCCAGCGGATAAACTCCAACAAGGGGTGGGTTCCAAGTATTGTGTCCACACAGCCTTTGTGATCCAACAACCGATAAGAACCCCTGCTATTAATAGAACAATAA
This sequence comes from Salvelinus alpinus, assembly GCF_045679555.1. Classification (NCBI taxonomy): domain Eukaryota; kingdom Metazoa; phylum Chordata; class Actinopteri; order Salmoniformes; family Salmonidae; genus Salvelinus; species Salvelinus alpinus. The sequence continues at coordinate 51,544,667 of NC_092104.1, read as the reverse complement.
TGGAGACCTTTGGCAGAGCGGGGGAAATGACAAGGAATGTAAGTAAATTGCTTACAAGTTAATTCCAACCAATCCCATATTTCATTGAAAAGGTGCAGTGCAGCAGAAAATGAACGCTTAATGCTTTTAGAAGTTCAGTGCCACTGTAAGCAACATTGCCATTACTCAGATTTGATGATGTTAAGAGTAGATACAAGGACAAGAGAGCTGAGCAGGAAAGAGATCAGTTTATAGCTATGGATGGATGGATGGAGTATTCCTAATCGGTAATACAGTACTGTACTGGCGTAGGCATTCTTTCATTAAACCAATGTTGTACAAAGATATACAATTTGATCAAACTGATGAGAGCTGAAGAGAGACCTGAAAAGAGCTGCCACAGTATTCTTCAAAAACTCGCCTAAATTGTTTATGACAAGGGGGGAAAAAAGACATTTAACACACATTTCAGAGCTCGTTTTAACAAAGCTTTTCAAGCACATCTTATGCCCCCTGTCCCAAATTTAAAGGATGAAGCTTTGATGTCGAAAATGCCTTGTTTGTGTTATGGTGGGGATTTAACACTGACATGAAGCAAAAATGGCTTCTAGAGAGTGGGATGCTGTGGGCATCTCTTTAGGCACTCCAGTGAAGCCTGCCGAGCCATTTCCCATGGAGCAATCTGACGGGAAGAGCTGAGCATGAAAGTGACATATTGATGCTGCTTCCTGTGTCTATAATTCATCTGGATGCTCTCAACAAAGGTCTGAGTGTGGGGTTTGATCAGACATGCAATGGGGATTTGCCACTGAATAAAACAAAAACGACACCCCTTTTGCTCCTTTGGACATATATCTAACACAGTATATTAGAGAGAGAAGGTTATGCATACACCGCCCACTAGTGCCAGGTAAATAGTGAATCGTGATCAAGGAAAGGTAGGTACACAGGTGGGAATAAAGCAATCTATTGGTTGCCTGTAACAAAACAACATATTTCTCAGCTAAAGCTGTCTTAACATCACCTCATCTTTCTGTATATAACATTAGGCTATTATAAGATATATAAGATCTTCTGACGTGTTAAATGCGGCGGATAATATTATGCGCAAACATTTTTAGCACTGGTGTGCGTCATAGGGCGATTAACAAGAAGTATATCGTTAATAATTCTCAGGCGAGCAAAGCAGATGCCTGTGATTGTGGAGATGGAGAGAGAGAGAGAGAGGCGCCTTTCTAACCAATGCATGGATTCCCTGCATCTATTCATATGTCATGACTCATCTTCTGAATGCCCAAAATAGCTTGGCACAAACATGATTCAACCCTTTCCACTCATTCCATTTCAGATCTCTCATTGAGCCCATTCGGAAGCCACGCTGTGGATGAAGGTCTGTCTGAGGATGTTTTCACATATAGTCCTTTTTAAAATAACCGATCTCAGTCCTCTTTAAAATTAACTCTGGGGTTAAAAAAATGCTAAATAACTCAGTTCTCTTTGTATTCACACTTCCCTTGCATTTGAATGAGGACTCAACTCTTTTGCCAGTTCACTTCAACTATTTTGTGCTCCGAGTCCCCTTTGCATTCACATTTCTATGTTTGGAAAGGAACCGAGATCTTTTCCCGACATTCACTCAATGCACTGCCTACCCAATGTAGGCTACTGCCCCTTTAAGAGAAAGAATTGATTTGTTGTAATTCTCACAAAATTCTCACAAAATATGTTGTAATCTCACATTATTCAAACCCCACAATCGAATAAACAGTGTATGAAGATCTCTTAGCCTATAGAGCACATATTGCAAACAAATAATCGGAGCTAAAAACCCCACACGTATATTGTGCAATTTCTGTGCATCCATGACAATCGCTAATTAATATCCAAAAACAGCACACATATTTCCCCCCCCGAACCTGCACATAATCATCTTCTCTCTTTTGTGGCACCATTGTGAGAGGTTATGGCAGAAGAAACAGTGTTGCAGTAGTCTAGTGTGTGGTGCGGGAATAATGACAAGCAAACTTGGGGAGCTTTGTGTTCACATTGCCCTAAAAAAGGGAACCGGACCATGGAATTCAAGCGAACCGAACTCAGACCACCTCTCGAGATGGTCTCAGCTCAGCTCACTTTAGAGGCTCTTTTGAGGCGTCTGAGTTTCTTTGGAGTGTTCACACTGCACACAAAAAAATGTGAAAACACCCTGACACAGAATCCATTGTGGCTGTAGATTGTGAGTGATACATTAACTTTGGGATTTTTGATAATGAGGTCCTTTATCTACTTCCTCAGAGTCAGATACCCATAGACTTCCAGTCATTAGCACTGGCTCGCAAAACCACCTCTAACTTCCATACTGGACAATGAGACATAAAAATGGTATCTACGAGTTCATCTGACTCTGGGGAAGTAGATTAAGGTCCTCATTGCCAAAAAGTACCCCTTTAATAACAATAGCACACACTTGGTGTGCTATTGAGTAATATTCAAATACACTTTCATCAAATATTAATGTTCTACAATACATTTTTAGGATGTGCAAATTGGAGAATATTGCCACACGGTTGGCACAATCTAATAGGTTAAACCAACACCGACTGCTCTTTCTACGGGGACCGTTCCAAAGCAGTATGTCTTACAGCCTCGCCACAAGTGGTTCAGGATGGAAAGCATGGTAGAGACAATTTACACTGAACAAAAATATAAACATTGGTCCCATGTTTCATGAACTGAAATAAAAAGATCCCAGAAAAGATCCATACGCACAAAAATCTGGGCACAATAGAAGGTGACTCTAAAATGTGCAGTTTTGTCACACGACACAATGCCACAGATGTCTCAAGTTTTGAGGGAGTGTACAATTGGCATGTTGTCTGCAGGTATATCCACCATTCTCTTTTGACAGTGAATTTAATGTTAATTTCTCTACCATAAGCCGCCTCAAATGTCATTTTAGAGAATTTGGAAGATTGTCCAACATGCCTCCCAACCGCAGACCATGTGTAACAATGACAGCCAAGGACCTCCACACCGGCTTCTTCACCTGCGGGATCGTCTGAGACATGCCACCTGGTCAGCTGATGAAACTGTGGGTTTGCACAACTGAAGACTTTCTGCACAAACTGTCCGAAACCGTCTCAGGGAAGCTACTCTGCTTGCTCAACAAGGCAGGTCCTACAGAGTCTAGTTTAATCGCAACTGGACTACTGTTCAATTGGCTCAGAACAGGGCAGCACAGCTGGCCCTTAAATGTACACGGAAAGCTAACATTAATAATATGCATGTAAATCTCATGGCTCAAAGTGGAGGAGAAATTGACTTCATTATTACTTATTTTTGTAATAAGTGTTGACAAGCTGAATGCACCGAGGTGTCTGTTTAAAATACTAGCACACAGCTCGGACACCCATGCAGACCCCACAAGACATGTCACCAAAGGTCTCTTCACAATCCCCAAGAGCAGACTATGGGAGGCTCACAGTACAATATAGAGCCATGGCCTATATGGAACTCGATTCCACATCAGGTAACTGATGCAAGCAGTAGAATCGGATTTTAAAAAACGATAAAATACATCTTATGGAACAGCGGGGTGAAAAGACACACACAGGCACAGACACACATGCACATGACAAGACACGCAATCTACACACACGTGCACATGGATGTTGTATTGTAAATGTGTAGTGGTGGTAAGAGGGAACACTGAATGTGTTGGGTAAGGTGTTATGAAATGTAATGTCATGTAGTATTTTAAACTGTATGTAACTGTCTTATGTTGCTGGACCCCAGGAAAAGTAGCTGCTACCTTGGCAGCAGCTAATGGGGATCCATATTAAATACAAATACCAGGGTCTTGACCTGACTGCAGTTCAGCATCATAACCGACTTCAGTGCTCACCTTCGATGGCCACTGGCATGCTAGAGAAGTGTGCTCTTCACGGATGAATAACGGTTTCAACTGTATCGGGCAGAAGGACAAGCAGTTTGCTGATGTTAACGTTATGAACAGAGCGCCCCATGGTGGCAGTGGCGTTATGGTATGGGCAGAAATAAGGTATGGACAACGAACACAGTTACATTTTATCACTGGCAAGTTCAATGCACAGAAATACAGTACCGTGATGAGATCCTGAGGCCCATTGTCGTGCCATTCAGCCGCCGCCATCACCTAATGTTTCATCATGATAATGCACGGCCCCACGTCGCAAGGATCTGTACACAATTCCTGGAAGCTGAAAACGTCCGAGTTCTTTCATGGCCTGCATACTCACCAGAAATTGAGCATGTTTGGGATGCTCTGGATCAACATGTAACCACAGCGTGTTCCAGGTCCAGGCAATATCCAGCAACTTCGCACAGCCATTGAAGAGGAGTGGGACAACCTTCCACGGGCCACAATCAACAGCCTGATCAACTCTATGTGAAGAAGCTGTGCCGCGCTGCATGAGACAAATGGTGGACACACCAGATACTGACTGTTTTTCTGATCCACGCCCCTACCTTTTTTTAAAGGTATCTGTGACCAACAGATGCATATCTGTATTCCCAGTCATGTGAAATCCATAGATTAGGGCCTAATGAATTTATATAAAGATTGATTTCCTTTTATGAACTGTAACGCAGTAAAATCTTTAAAATGGTTGCATGTTGCGTTTATATTTTTGGTGTAATTCTGCCAAGATAAAACAGTCAAAAACAGGACTAGTGTAAGTCATAACAAAATGATTAGAGGGAGCTTTGCCTGATACGGACTAGGCACTATACACTTACACCGGTGCCAACAGCCAACCCCACAGCCCTTTTAAGAGCAGCTCACACTGGGAAATAATGTGCTCAAACAAAATGACAGAAACAGCAACATGCCAAATGTCTGTATACACATGGACCCACCTCCATTTTGAAACAATATACATTTAGTAGCATGTACGCTTTGACCCAGGGAGGAGGGATAGGGGAGGCTGATGGCTGCTATTCATAACTGTAGAGTCTCTTCTGTGTGGCAAGCCTAGTGATTGCCTAGGCAGCCAGCTTGAGCCCTTTGGTATGCAGACACTGTGGCTGTGAGAGTTGGAGAGCCTTGTCCGTTTTTACAGTATGGTTGTTGGAAACAAGCGTCTTCCAGGTCAAACATCTACAGCTGCCTCCCTCTCCAAATCCAAAAGATTTAATCAACTAAATACAACCCATTGCTGGACATAAATGGTGTGCCGCCAACAAGCGATATATTGTATCCAACTGCAGCATTGTTATCGTCGTATTTATTGAGCAAAAAATACAGAACAAAGAAAATAGGCTACATTTAACAGTTCATGACATAATACTCTTGGCTGACAGACGTGAAAATGCATTTCATTTACATGCAGTTATAATATTATTATTATATACCTGTGGCATGTCTATTTTAAGTAGTGATGTAAATCGTGTGCATGGCAAAATGCCAAGATTTTATTCCCTAGATAACATGCAGAAGTATTCAACAGTATCCTCAACAGTATAAAAATGTAGTAGGTCTATGCTATAAAAATAGCACACAAAAAAAGATATACAGTGGCAAGAAAAATATATGAACCCTTTGGAAATACCTGGATTTCTGCATAAATTGGTCATAAAATGTGATCTAATCTTCATCACAACAATAGACAAACAAAGTCTGCTTAAACTAACACCACACAAACAACTAATGCTTTAATGTCTTTATTGAACACACCATGTACACAATCACAGTGCAGGGTGGAAAAAGTATGTGAACTGCTTGACACTCCTTTGGCAGCAATAACCTCAACCAAACATTTCTGTAGTTGTGGATCAGACCTGCACAATGGTCAGGAGGAATTTTGGACCATTCCTCTTCACAAAACTGTTTCAGTTCAGCAATATTCTTGGGGTGTCTGGTGTGAACTGCTCTCTTGAGGTCATGCCACAGCATCTCATTCGGGTTGAGGTCAGAACTCTGACTGGGCCACTCCAAAAGGCGTATTTTCTTCTGTTGAAGCCATTCTGTTATTGATTTACTTCTGTGTTTTGGGTCGTTGTCCTGTTGCATCACCCAACTTCTGTTGAGCTTCAATTGGCGGACAGATAGCCTAACATTCTCTTGCAAAATGTCTTGATAAACTTGGAAATTCATTTTTCTGTCGATGATAGCAAGCTGTCCAGGCCCTGAGACAGCAAAACAGCCCCAAACCATGATGCTCCCTCCACCATACTTTACAGTTGGGATGAGGTTTTGCAAGCTTCAGACGTGCAGCAATGTTTTTTTTTGACAGCAATGGCTTCTTCCGTGGTGTCCTCCCATGAACACCATTATTGTTTAGTGTTTTACGTATTGTAGACTCGTCAACAGAGATGTTAACATGTTCCAGAGATTTCTGTAAGTCTTTGGCTGACACTCTAGGATTCTTCTTAACCTCATTGAGCATTCTGTGCTGTGCTCTTGCAGTCATCTTTGCAGGACGGCCACTCCTAGGGAGAGTAGCAACCGTGCTGTACTTTCTCCATTTATAGACAATTTGTCTTACCGTGGACTGATGAACATCAAGGCTTTTAGAGATACTTTTGTAACCCTTTCCAGCTTTATGTAAGTCAACAATTCTTAATCTTAGGTCTTCTGAGATCTCTTTTGTTCGAGGCATGGTTCCCATCAGGCAATGGTTCTTGTGAATAGCAAACTCAGTGTGTTTTTTATAGGGCAAGGCAGCTCTAACCAACATCTCCAATCTCGTCTCATTGATTGGACTCCAGGTTAGCCGACTCCTGATTCCAATGAGCTTTTGGAGAAGTCATTAGCCTAGGGGTTCACATACTTTTTACAACCTACACTGTGAATGTTAAAATGATGTATTCAATATAGACAAGAAAAATATAATAATTTGTGTGTTATAAGCTTAAGCACACTATGTTTGTCTATTGTTGGGACTTAGATGAAGATCAGATCAAATTTGATGACCAATTTATGCAGAAATCCAGGTAATTCCAAAGGGTTCACGTGCTTTTTCTTGCCACTGTATAAGGGGAAACTGTCATTACATGGCTGTTGACAGTACCAGGTCTGGCAAAGAAAACCATACCGTAATTATTATTAGAAGGAAAGAATAGTTATCTACCCTTTCACAACCATTATGTGTTACCCAAAATAATTGTACAAAAAATAAATAAACGGTTATGACATATCAATACAGAAATATGCCTTTGTTTAGATGAAAAGTTCCGATTTTTCTTCCCATTCTGCAGCTATCAGGGCTTGTTTGAGATGTCAGAAAGCACATAAATGTGTACTAACAGAGAGAGAGAGTCCTCCAGACTACCTGAAACAACACCTCTAACAAAAACATTGGCTAACACCTGAAAATCACACTTTGCCACTGCAGTAAGAAAAACTGTCATTTGGTAATTTACAATCGACCGAGAAAAAAAATAAACGTGTTGTACAGTGCAATAAAATGAGCTCAGACGTGAGAACCAAGATCTGACACCAAACAAGTCAAACAAATGGGAATTAAATGCCACCTTCCCCGCTCATGTCTGCATGTCAAACATGTATCGTGGGTGTGCTAAACACCCACAAATCCCCAAGCTCTTTAAGAAGCACAGAATTGGGGGATAAAAAAAAAAGAGGAAAAGGAGGAAAGAGGGGAAACAATGGTCCCCAGAGCAAGTAAAGCTGTGACATCATTGTATGGGTAAGAGGACTATTATGCCACTGGGCTGTACTACACATCACCAGAGGAATGGATAATTACGGAACAATGGACGCCCTGAATGGGATCCCAAAGGAGAAAAACAAGTCACCAAGGAGAAAGGAGCCCAAAAGATGGCTGCACAAAGCATCCTGGACCATGGAGAGGAAGACTAGCCTCAGACAGGGCTTTATTGTGCTATGTGACAGGAGGGAGTTTGAAGGGATTTCAGTCTGTCTGCCTGCCTGCCACCATTTTGGTTTAAGCTATCCAATGTATTGCTCGCCTAACATAAACCGTCAAATAACAGGAAGAGGTTTTATTTCTAAGACTGCTTGTTAGTTCTGCATGTTTGGGTCGGGAGGGACGGGGGAAGATGGAAACAGCTTTGTGCAACTTTCGGGGCTGTGTGTTTGAAACTTGTAGTGATCGTCTGTGGCAGAGACATGTGAGGAGAGGAGTGTGGATGTTTTGAATAGGGATGATCACAGCGCCTCTTCACAAGTCAAAATGTGATGTTTAATTGCATTATTTATCTCTAGGTGATAATAAATGAGGTCACAGCCTTCAGTGGGAAAATTCCAACAAAGAGCTTCCGCTCCTCACTGGCTGAACCCAGAAAAAATAAATTAGAATCAGAAGTCTTTCAAGTCAGACGCTTTGATACAAAACAAGTAGGTTCGATGAAATAGAATTAGTTAGCGCTCACTGGCTGAGAAAAGCATTACAAGGAAATGGAAACCAACAACACCTCTCATTAATAAGTCACAATGAAGTAATAGAAAAGTACAAGTAGGCATCATCTATTTATGGAATCTATACCAAGTAAGATGCCAGAAAAGGTAGACTGTAGAGGAAGGATGCAGGATTAGTAAGGTGGGCAGAGTTTTGAGGAGGTGACAAAACAGTTCCGAGGAGGAGATGACCACTCTTGGCTAAAAGTCACCCAAATTCCATCGTAATCAACTTAATACACAATCAAGCTAATATACTGTACCTTGGACCATCAGATCAAAGACCAATAAAGGAATAGCCAATCGATGACTACTGAAGGTTACATTACATTATCACACTCACATGTCTACAAACACATATGTAAAATGAATGAACTAGTCCCCCCAAGATGGTCCATTTAGAGCGGTGAGCCATTGAATGCTCTCAGGGACAGAGAGATGACAGCGAGACCACCAGTTCTGAAGGATTTTACTTTCTCAGACTCCTCCAAGTTACATCTGAGAGACTGTGTGTGTGTGTGTGTGTGTGTGTGTGTGTGTGTGTGTGTGTGTGTGTGTGTGTGTGTGTGTGTGTGTGTGTGTGTGTGTGTGTGTGTGTGTGTGTGTGTGTGTGTGTGTGTGTGTGTGTGTGTGTGTGTGTGTGTCTGTTTTTGTGTGTGTTAGAGATAATGTATATCCAGCTGCTCACTGACTGGCTTGGATGGAGAGGAGACGTTTCGTTCTGTACACTGGAGGTCTGCCTGCTTCACCTCGGGATTGGGCTGAGAAAGCACGACACTGATCAAGTGGGAGTTCTCTAACTCTGCTGCTTGGCTTCCAAATAAATAATGTACAGCTGTCTTCATCCACCACCACCTCTCCTCCTCCTGTTTCTTCCCTCTCTACTGGAGACACTACTGGAAGATTATGAGGGTATTATCAAGCCTTCTCCTTTCAATCAACAATATCGCTATATTTTGTTCTGAGATAGTTCTTATTTTGTTATAACGTGCATGCAGAATAACTTCAGAATTGACTTTAATATTTTTATTTGTTCATGATATTGTGATACTGTGGAGTCAAACAAGACATACAAGATCTACAACAGAGAGAAAAATGAAGCAACTCAACTTAGAAGAAAAACAATGTGCGTGGCCATACACTTGATCTCCAGTGTAAATTTTAACCAGTAAACCATTCCTCTCTGTAGAGAGGAGAGAGCCTGGGAAAGCCAGTATCTGTTGTGGGGCAACAGTGCCCCCTCTTGGGTGTTAGAGGAACCGCCTCTCAACAGATATGTGAACTGTGGGCTGGCTGCTCCCATTAGCTTGGCTTGCCTCAGGCCTGTAGCTATCTATTCCCAACAGGACCCATGTAAGTGGATTTAAATAAATTAATTCATGTTTTACTTGCTTGGGAGAGAAAAAATCATTGTATCGTTCGCATGTCAGAGAGACAGAATACTAAACAACAATTGATAAACCTGGTGTTACCATAACAACCAAGGGAACCATTAGGTTAACATTTTCTGATGAAAAGCTGCAGATGCTGTCCATTTTGATGGACATGTACGGCCTGCTGATACTGTACAGATACAGACTCCCATAAGACTAAAAGGAAAACTGGCCCTCGAGGCCGTCGTTAACAAGCTCCCTGCTCTCTGGTTTCAGGTCTACTTCAGTGTCAACAGGGACAAATGCAGAATTAGCATCCATTTGGAAGCCTGGATGGATCCCCTGAGTAATGCTAAGTAAACAGCCCCTCTGTTTTGAGCAGGTAACAAAGGTGTGTGTGTGTGTGTGTGTGTGTGTGTGTGTGTGTGTGTGTGTGTGTGTGTGTGTGTGTGTGTGTGTGTGTGTGTGTGTGTGTTCGACAGTGTCAAGTATTTACCTCAGAATCCTAATTTCTGACCCCGAGCTCCAGCACTGCATCTGGATCCTTCAACGTGGCTTGAGTGGAAGAGTTTTATGATGCAGAGTGGTATTATAAACCAGGAGTTATCTCTGTGTGGTCCCAGGTCGTCACAGCACCAGGTGTGATGACACCAGCCCCAGCCTCCCATGGGGGACAACGCTATGTCCCATATGGCACCCTATTCCCTACTTTTGACCAGGGCCGATAGGTATTGTACTATATAAGTAATAGGGTGCCATTTGGGACACCCCCAAAGACTGCTGTCGCTGAGGTTATCATGACAACATCACAGGCTATGGCTGCTTTGAGTCTCTATTCTATGGTTTTAAAGTGGCAATCAGCAGTTGAAACAATAACAAAGTGTTCCCCTCGCCACTGTTTCACTAAAGAGCTGAGGGATGGAGAAATGTAACCAATCTCAAATTCATAATAGAGCTATGGACTGACAATCCATGATACCAAAATGATAGTTTTAACAACGTTTTGAGGCTATACATACAGTGTTTGTTTACATTACCTTTACAAATATTGGAGATAACAAGCTTATATTTTTGGTTCTGATGGGGGTACCACAGTGGAACTAAGCTCATGAGGCATTTTTAAGTTATATTCTTCAAGAATCAATGGGTACATATGCATAATTTAGAAGTCACAAAATGGATGTAGCAACTGCACATTTTTCCTTTAACCTACACAGATTTGAATCATCCTTTATGTTCAAATTATCAGTAGGATCTGGCAGTTTCCTATGCATGCCAATGTTGATCGGGGATCCAGCTCAACTGGAATGGTTTAATGTCACAAAAAAGTGCAAACGTTGGCTGCTTTCATTGCATAGCCACCAGAAATGTATACCTCACGTGTGTAAGTACGCAACCCAAGAATGCAATTAGGTACGCAAAATGCCTGTTCTGCCTTCTTGGGTAGCAAAAATACGCAAATGTGTACAGAGACGCAATTTGCAACTCGATGCAACTGTGCAGGATTGCCATTTTGCGTAGCTTATTGCATGCGTTTTGTACATTTAGAAGTTGTAATTTAGGCTTTATCTGCATTGCAGGAGCATACTTATTGTACCGCCCTTGCAATTTTTTTGTAGGAGACTCAGAAAGTCTTTCTCACCTTTTTGGGGATGAAAATTCTCTGCCAGACCTTCTCCACGACATCTGGGCCGACAGTGGTCCAGGCCCGGCAGAAGGCCTCCGCCTTCTCTGGGGAGAGATGGATGTTCTCAAACTGCTGCTTCAGGGAGGCTGGCTTAACATTATGATAAACAGCCTGCAGGGGAATAGAGAGAGGATCTGCAATTGGACTCAAGGTACTTTTATTCTTGGCCTTAGCTAAAAAATAGCCTGGGTACCACACCTTGTGGCAAGGAGTGGAATAATAGCTGAACAGACTGGTACCTTGTCTAGCTCAAAACATGCTAAGATGCAGATTCTGCATCTTATCCCATGCATGATAGTAGTCACTTGACAGTATTGTTCTGCAAAACACATATTGTATTGTATTGTACTGAGCATTAAACTAAGCTTTACTTCGTTTTACGTGGCCATACCAATACATTGTTGTTTTGCCAATTCTACACATGATACCTCACTTCATATTGGACAATGGAGATACCTACCTTCAGGATTGCTCTGCACATGACAACTAGAAATTCTCCCTCAGCTTCAGACTAGGAAACAGTACAGTCATGGCCAAAAGTTTTGAGAATGACACAAATATAAATGTTTCACAAAGTCTGCTGCCTCAGTTTGTATGATACCAATTTGCATATACTCCAGAATGTTATGAAGAGTGATCTGATGAATTGCAATTAATTGCAAAGTCCATCTATGCCATGCAAATGAACTGAATCCCCCCCCCAAAGAATTCCACTGCATTTCATCCCCGTCACAAAAGGACCAGCTGACATCATGTCAGTGAAACTCTCGTTAACACAGGTGTGAGTGTTGACGAGGACAAGCCTGGAGATCACTCTGTCATGCTGATTGAGTTCGAATAACAGACTGAAATCTTCAAAAGGAGGGTGGTGCTTGGAATCATTGTTCTTCCTCTGTCAACCATGGTTACATGCAAGGAAACACGTGTCGTCATCATTGCTTTGCACAAAAAGGGCTTCACAGGCAAGGATATTGCTGCCAGTAAGATTGCACCTAAATCAACCATTTATCGGACCATCAAGAACTTCAAGGAGAGCGGTTCAATTGTTGTGAAGAAGGCTTCAGGGCGCCCAAGAAAGTCCAGCAAGTGCCAGGACTGTCTCCTAAAGTTTATTCAGCTGCGGGATCGGGGCACCACCAGTACAGAGCTTGCTCAGGAATGGCAGCAGGCAGCTGTGAGTGCATCTGCACGCACAGTGAAGTGAATACTTTTGGAGGATGGCCTGGTGTCAAGAAGGGCAGCAAAGAAGCCACTTCTCTCCAGGAAAAACATCAGGGACAGACTGAAATTCTGCAAAAGGTACAGAGATAGGACTGCTGAGGACTGGGGTAAAGTCATTTTCTCTGATGGATCCCCTTTCCGATTGTTTGGGGCATCCGGAAAAAAGATTGTCTGGAGAAGACAAGGTGAGCGCTACCATCAGTCCTGTGTCATGCCAACAGTAAAGCATCCTGAGACCATTCATGTGTGGTGTTGTTTCTCAGCCAAAGGAGTGGGCTCACTCACCATTTTGCCTAAGAACACAGCCAAGGAATAAAGAATGGTACCAAAACATCCTCCGAGAGCAACTTCTCCCAACCATCCAGGAACAGTTTGGTGATGAACAATGCCTTTTCCAGCATGATGGAGCACCTTGCCATAAGGCAAAAGTGATAACTAAGTGGCTCGGGAAACAAAACATCAATATTTTGGGTCCATGGCCAGGAAACTCCCCAGACCTTAATCCCGTTGAGAACTTGTGGTCAATCCTCAAGAGGCGGGTGGACAAACAAAAACCGACAATTTCTGACAAACTCCAAGCATTGATTATGCAAGAATGGGCTGCCATCAGTCAGGATGTGGCCCAGAAGTTAATTGACAGCATGCCAGGGCAAATTGCAGAGGTCTTGAAAAAGAAGGATCAACACTGCAAATATTTACTCTTTGCGTCATCTTCATGTAATTGTCAATAAAAGCCTTTGACACTTATGAAATGCTTGTAATTATACTTCAGTATTCCATAGTAACATCTGACAAAAATTTCTAAAGACACTGAAGCAGCAAACTTTGTGGAAATTAATATTTGTGTCATTCTCAAAAATTTGGGCCACGACTGTACACTAAAGGCTGGAGTGGAAAGGTAGGTTAACGGAGCAACAATGAATTAAAGATTCTTTATTCCAGCTACAGTTTAGGCGGACATCGAGGCCCACCTACCTGTTCTAGAATGAAGAACCAGACAGAGGGCCTGCTTGTCCAATGACAGAGCACTCTGCAGTTTCTGTTCTTCCTCCTCACTGAACATGCGCTCTTCCTGAAGGAAACAAGTAACTAGATAATTCTTTAAAAACATGTGCACTGGGCAAATAATGATTAAAGTAAGCTTAGGTAAAATTATTACAAAGCCTGATGTTTGATGGCACTAGAAAAACGGATGATCACTAGAATGCACCATTCTAGACAAAGGCATTTCCATCGAAAGTTCATAGGAACATATCAAATTTGGTGTCAAATGAAAGCTAAAAGTCAATATTTTTGAAAAAGAAAAGTCTTAAAAGGTATCAGAAACAGATCAAAGCACAATCATGTTGACGTAAAGATCCCTGCCAACTAACAACACTTTTGGAGAAATTGTTTACCTTTTGTACATTTAAGAAATATTGCCTTGTGCCTTGTAATTCGTTACCTTAAACCCACATATCTAAGATATTTTCACATTTCTCTCCCTCATGAGGAGGGAGGATAATGCAAGTTCACAGAAGTAATAAGTAATGGTAGACCGACCAATTAGTTACTGATTTTACTGATATCACATTTGTTTATGAATTATTAAGTAATTAAAACTCGTAATTCCATTACCAAATTGGTAATGGAATTACCAACAAATCAGTAACGGAATTCCTGGAACTGAATTGGCTACAATGGGAAATAATAGTCACAAACCACAGCTGGGTCACCTGCTACTGTCCTCCCTTCCCCTGGCATACTGTTATGTTCAGCTCATAATTGTTTTCTTTCTCTTTCTGTTGTCTGGTGGTCAAACCCCTGGACAACCCCTCCCTCTCTACCTCCCTTTCTCACTCTCCAGTTAATGTCACCTCTCCGAGGTCTTACTTACATTACAATTACCCATAAGCCCTCTCTCTTTCTATTTACTGCAACCAGCATCCTCACCCACTGAGCACGGACCCATACCGGACGTCCATGGACGTTGAAAAGTAGTTGAAATTTGGTCAGTCCTCCCTGACCTTGATGTTAACGTCCTGCAGATGGACCGGACTGGACCAGATCTGAACCTATCATAGATGTACAGTATGTTTCACAAGTTTGGATAGTACAGTATAGTACAATGAGTAGAGCACAGTAGAGTACAGTACAATACAGTAGTGAGTAGAGCACAGTAAAGAAAAGTAGAGTATAGTACAGTAGAGTAGTGTACAGTATATTGTAATGTACTCTACTAAACTATAGTCTACTTTACTGACCTCTACTGCACTGAACTCTACCCTGCTGTATTGTACTGCACTGTACTCTACTGTGCTCTGCTGAGCTGTGATGTCCAAACTTGTGAAACATGAGGAGATTCATATCCATAATTATGCATTTCTGTGTAGTACAGATCAGGTACCCATGATGTAATTCCGTTACCGTACTTCTGTTACAGGGTGTGAATCCAATTCACTTACTGTAATTCAATAACCATTTATTTTTTTTTATTAACTCAAGGTGCCATGTCATAGCTGACACACCATTCTTTCTGCAGACATCTGTCAATCTTAATTAAGAACAGATATTTAATAGAGTTTTTGGGAAAAGTGGTCGCATAAAAACCTTTGTTACTGTAATTACATTACCGAAGATTGGCGAATTTGCCAATCTTGGTGTTCTCTGGCAAATGCCAAACGTCCTGCACGGTGTTGGGCTGTAAGCACAATCCCCACCTGTGGACGTCGGGCCCTCATACCACCCTCATGGAGTCTGCTCAAACGGTCAGAAACAGACACATGCACATTTGTGGCCTGCTGGAGGTCATTTTGCAGGGCTCTGGCAGTGCTCCTCCTGCTCCTCCTTGCACAAAGGCGGAGGTAGCGGTCCTGCTGCTGGGTTGTTGCCCTCCTACTGTAACGGAACTCTAATTCCTCCTCCTCCTCGGACGAGGAGAGGAGAGAGGGATCGGAAGACCAATTTGCAGCGAGGTAGGATGACAATGATTTATTTACAAAACTAAACTAAACACACGAAGAACACTTGATAATTACAAAACAACAAACGAACGTAGACTGACCTAAAACATGTGAACTTACATATAAACGAAGAACGCACGAAACAGGTACAGACTACAAACCAACGCTACAGTCCCGTGTGGCACGAACATACCTACAGACACAGGAGACAACCACCCACAAACAGTGAGAACAACCTACCTTAATATGACTCTCAATCAGAGGAAACGTCAAACACCTGCCTCTGATTGAGAGCCATACCAGGCAACCCAAAACCAACATAGAAACAGAAAACATAGACTGCCCACCCAAAACTCACGCCCTGACCAATAAACACATACAAAACAAGAGAAAACAGGTCAGGAACGTGACATAACCCCCCCCTTAAGGTGCGAACGCCGGGCGCACCAGCACAAAGTCTAGGGGAGGGTCTGGGTGGGCATCTGACCACGGTGGTGGCTCAGGCTCCGGACGCTGTCCCCACACCACCATAGTCACTCCCCGCTTCTGTATCCCCCTCCCAATGACCACCCTCCAACTAAACCCACCTAAATGAAGGGGCAGCACCGGGATAAGGGCCAGCACCGGGATAAGGGGCAGCACCGGGATAAGGGGCAGCTCCGGGCTGAGGGACTCTGGCAGGTCCTGGCTGAGGGACTCTGGCAGGTCCTGGCTGAGGGACTCTGGCAGGTCCTGGCTGAGGGACTCTGGCAGGTCCTGGCTGAGGGACTCTGGCAGGTCCTGGCTGGACGGCTCTGGCAGGTCCTGGCTGGACGGCTCTGGCAGGTCCTGGCTGGACGGCTCTGGCAGGTCCTGGCTGGACGGCTCTGGCAGGTCCTGGCTGGACGGCTCTGGCAGGTCTTGGCTGGACGGCTCTGGCAGGTCCTGGCTGGACGGCTCTGGCAGGTCCTGGCTGGACGGCTCTGGCTGGTCCTGGCTGGACGGCTCTGGCAGGTCCTGGCTGGACGGCTCTGGCTGGTCCTGGCTGGACGGCTCTGGCTGGTCCTGGCTGGACGACGGCTCTGCAGGCTCAGTCCAGACGGGTAGTTCATGCGGCGTTGGGCAGACGGGCAGTTCAGGCGCCGCTGGGCAGACAGCCAGCTCTGACTGCTCGGGACAGACGGGCAGCTCTGACAGCTCAGGACAGACGGGTAGTTCTGGGCAGACTGGCAGACCTGTAGGGAGGAGACGGAGAGACAGCCTGGTGCGTGGTATAGGCACTGGCTGCGCTGGAGAGGAGGAAAGCTCTGACAGCGCTGGACAGGTGGGAGCAGCTGGAGAGAAAACCCGGAGAGACAGCCTGGTGCGGGGGGCTGCCACCGGTGGACTGGTACTTGGAGGTGGCACCGGGTATACCGGACCGTGAAGGAGGACACGTGCTCTTGAGCACCGAGCCTGCCCAACCCTACCAGGTTGAATGGTGCCCGTAGCCCTGCCAGTGCGGCGAGGTGGAATAGCCCGCACTGGGCTATGCTGGCGAACCGGGGACACCATCTGTAAGGCTGGTGCCATGTATGCCGGCCCGAGGAGACGCACTGGTGGCCAGATGCGTTGGGCCGGCTTCATGACATCCGGCTCGATGCCCAACCTAGCCCTGCCAGTGCGGCAAGGTGGAATAGCCCGCACTGGGCTAAGCACGCGTACTGGGGACACCGTGCGCTTTACCGCATAACACGGTGTCTGACCAGTACGACGCCCTCTCACTCCACGGTAAGCACGGGGAGTTGGCTCAGGTATCCTACCCGGCTTTGCCACACTCCTCGTGTGCCCCCCCCCAAGAAATTTTTGGGTCTGACTCTCGGGCTCCCAACCGCGTCGCCGCGCTGCCTCCTCATACCAGCGCCTCTCTGCCTTCGCTGCCTCCAGCTCCGCCTTGGGACGGCGATATTCCCCTGGCTGAGCCCAGGGTCCTTTGCCGTCCAGGATCTCCTCCCATGTCCATGAATCCTGGGATCTCTGCGGTTGCTGTCGCTGCCCTTTTCCCCGCTGCTTGATCCTGGTAATTTGGTGGGTGGTTCTGTAACGGAACTCTAATTCCTCCTCCTCCTCGGACGAGGAGAGGAGAGAGGGATCGGAAGACCAATTTGCAGCGAGGTAGGATGACATAATGATTTATTTACAAAACTAAACTAAACACACGAAGAACACTTGATAATTACAAAACAACGTAGACTGACCTAAAACATGTGAACTTACATATAAACGAAGAACGCACGAAACAGGTACAGACTACAAACCAACGCTACAGTCCCGTGTGGCACGAACATACCTACAGACACAGGAGACAACCACCCACAAACAGTGAGAACAACCTACCTTAATATGACTCTCAATCAGAGGAAACGTCAAACACCTGCCTCTGATTGAGAGCCATACCAGGCAACCCAAAACCAACATAGAAACAGAAAACATAGACTGCCCACCCAAAACTCACGCCCTGACCAATAAACACATACAAAACAAGAGAAAACAGGTCAGGAACGTGACACCTACGGCCTCCTCCACGTCTCCTGATGTACTGGCCTGTCTCCTGGTAGCGCCTCCATGCTCTGGACACTACGCTGACAGACACAGCAAACCTTCTTGCCACAGCTCGCATTGATGTGCCATCCTGGATGAGCTGCACTACCTGAGCCACTTGTGTGGGTTGTAGACTCCGTCTCATGCTACCACTAGAGTGAAAGCACCGCCAGCATTCAAAAGTGACCAAAACATCAGCCAGGAAGCATAGGAACTGAGAAGTGGTCTGTGGTCACCACCTGCAGAACCACTCCTTTATTGGGGGTGTCTTGCTAATTGCCTATAATTTCCACCTGTTGTCTATTCCATTTGCACAACAGCATGTGAAATGTATTGTCAATCAGTGTTGCTTCTGACTTGGAGTTACATTGTGTTGTTTAAGTGTTCCCTTTATTTTTTTGAGCAGTGTATATACAGTTGAAGTCAGAAGTTTACATACACTTAGGTTGGAGTCATTAAAACTTGTTTTTCAACCACTCCACACATTTCTTGTTAAACTATAGTTTTGGCAAGACGGTTAGGACATCTACTTTGTGCATGACACAAGTAATTTTTCCAACAATTGTTTACAGACAGATTATTTCACTTATAATTCACTGTATCACAATTCCAGTGGGTCAGAAGTTAACATACACTAAGTTGAGTGTGCCTTTAAACAGCTTGAAAATTCCAGAAAATTATGTCATGGCTTTAGAAGCTTCTGATAGGCTAATTGACGTCATTTGAGTCAATTGGAGGTGTACCTGTGGATGTATTTCAAGGCCTACCTTCAAACTCAGTGCCTCTTTGCTTGACATCATGGGAAAACCTAAAGAAATCAGCTAAGACCTCAGAATAAAAATTGTAGATCTCCACAAGTCTGGTTCATCCTTGGGAGCAATTTCCAAACGCCTGGAGGTACTACGTTCATCTGTACAAACTATAGTACGCAAGTACCATGGGACCACGCAGCCGTCATACTGCTCAGGAAGGAGACGCGTTCTGTCCCCTAGAGATGAACGTACTTTGGTGCAAAAAGTGCAAATAAATTCTAGAACAATAGCAAAGGACCTTGTGAAGATGCTGGAGGAAACAGGTACAAAAATATCTATATCCACAGTAAAATTAGTCCTATATCGACATAACCTGAAAGGCCGCTCAGCAAAGAAGAAACCACTGCTCCAAAACCGCCATAAAAAAGCCAGACTACAGTTTGCAACTGCACATGGTGACAAAGATTGAACTTTTTGGAGAAATGTCCTCTTGTCTGATGAAACAAAATTAGAACTGTTTGGCCATAATGACCATCGTTATGTTGGGAGGAAAAAGGGGGACGCTTGCAAGCTGAAGAACACCATCCCAACCGTGAAGCACAGGGGTGGAAGCATCATGTTGTGGGGTGCTTTGCTGCAGGAGGGACTGGTGCACTTCAAAAAATAGATGGCGTCATGTGGAAGGAAAATGATGTGGATATATTGAAGCAATTTCTCAAGACAGTCAGGAAGTTAAAGCTTGGTCGCAAATGGCTCTTCCAAATGGACAATGACCCCAAGCATACTTCCAAAGTTGTGGCAAAATGGCTTAAGGACAACAAAGTCAAGGTGTTGGAGTGGCCATCACAAAGCCCTGACCTCAATCCTATAGAACATTTGTGGGCAGAACTGAAAAAGCATGTGCGAGTAAGGAGGCCTGCAAACATGAGTCAGTTACACCAGCTCTGTCAGGAGGAATGGGCCAAAATTCACCCAACTTATTGTGGGAAGCTTGTGGAAGGCTACCCGAAGCATTAGACCCAAGTTAAACAACTGAAAGGCAATGCTACCAAATACTAATTGAGTGTATGTAAACTTCTGACCCACTCTATTTCACATTCTTAAAATAAAGTTGTGATCCTAACTGACATAAAACAAGGAATTTCTAAGAGGATTAAATGTCAAGAATTGTGAAATTCAGTTTAATAAATGTATTTTGCTAAGGTGTATGTAAACTTCCGACTTCAACTGTAGCTAGATAAC
The DNA here is from genome assembly GCF_045679555.1 of Salvelinus alpinus. Classification (NCBI taxonomy): domain Eukaryota; kingdom Metazoa; phylum Chordata; class Actinopteri; order Salmoniformes; family Salmonidae; genus Salvelinus; species Salvelinus alpinus. The sequence continues at coordinate 51,524,499 of NC_092104.1, read as the reverse complement.
CAATGAGCTGGGCTTTCCGAGAGTATCCGTAAACCCTGTATCTGTCGCACAATGTAGCCGCTAACCTTGTGCCACAGCAATCCTTTTCCTTTTGGACAAAAATTATAAGAATATGGAGAATTATGTTATGAAAACTGGGTGTTTTGCAAATGTTGAATACTGGAAAAGCTAAATTAACGTCCAAGTATACAGATTTGACGATATTCTTGCAGAAAAATGTAATATGAATGTAAATGTCTCTATCACGATTTGCCCAAATGTACCTGGGTGACTTCACACTAAATGTCATGTAGTCTGCTCACACATCAAGTTATCCGTCTTAAACTTTGCACATACACTGCTGCCATCTCCTGGACACCATCGGAATTACAACCAGACTGATGGCTAGATGTGGGAACTTTCGGCTGCATTTCAAAGATGGTGGTAGGAAAAAAAACAGTTGTTTTTTCCTGTTTTTCTTCCACCAGATCTATTGTGTTATATTCTCCTACATTCAATTCACATTTCCACAAACTTCAAAGTGTTTCCTTTCAAATGGTACCAAGAATATGCATATCCTTGCTTCAGGGCCTGAGCTACAGGCAGTTAGATTTGGGTACGTCATTTTAGGCGAAAATATCCCTATTAATGCTGTTAGCTGTCCCATGTGTGCCTCTCCCTCCTTCTTCACTGCATTTACCTGTGCCATGTGTTTCTCTCCCTCCTTCACTGCATTTACCTGTGCCATGTGTTCCTCTCACCTCATTCCCGGAATGCAGCTAGCTGTCTCAGACAGGCGTCCATCTCTACCTTCAGCCCTCTGGGTCTTGTTGGGGGGGGGTGTTGTTGTGCTTGGCTGTTTTGTGGGGTCTGATCAGACTCGCTCAGGATGGGGGAGTCATCACAGAGAGCGCTTTTCCTGCTGTGCTCGCTCTCTGATCCCATATAAGTCCAGCTGGAACTGCTTGAGGATGCCCTGCACCATTACTGTCCTAGACTTGTACACATTGACAGGAGATTGTTTCAATTTCCTTAATATCTAGTATTCTGAGTTTCCACCCTGGGCCAATACCCTCTTCTCTTGACACAGTGCTCCTCTAGCACTGTGCCATGCCAGGGGATGGTTTGTGTGGAAAATTAAGTTGTTTACGTTCTCCTCTTTGTAGTCGTCAACAAATAGTGTCTCTGGATTGTCCTTAATCGTATTTTTGTACTTATTCCGTGCAGTATTTTTAATATCCAAGTGGTACTGTGATGACATCTGCACAGGGTTAAGCCATAGCGCAGGAGGGCTTCAAAGGCCTCTGCATTTGGGTGGGGGAGGCTGTGAAACACTCCTGCCATTGTTAGGCTCAAGAGTTTTCATATCTCACTTCAGTGCTAATTTAAGTTGCAGCCAGGTCTGTTCTGTCCTAGCAACTTGGTAGGCTTATTTACTAGGCTTTACATTGACAAAATTACCTAGAGATTGTCTTTGACTTTTTCAGAAGTAAGTAGGTTCAGACTGAACATTACTCACTCAGTTGTGTGTTGGATGTTATTTCCATGTTTCCTCTGTGGTTCTTCTGCAGGTTTTGGTTTGTTAGAATTTTTTTTGTTGATAGTCCTTAGTAGTCAGAATCCATTCCGGTAATTTTGTCCAAATCAAGGTTTTCGGTATGGAATTTTGATGTAGAAGGTATAAGTCCTGTATAAATCCTTGTGGGAAAAAATCCAAGTTTATCTACATTATTCCAGCTATAATTATATTTTTTTGCAAAAGTACTCAGGAACCCATGACCCCTCTCTCTCTCTCAGCAACAGCCTGCCTCGCTTCCTGAAAGTCATCATGGCACAGTGAAATATAGTGTTATAAAGAGAAATGCCATGGCAGCCATAGTGCAAATTAGAAATTGCCCAATATCCTGCAACCAATACATTTTCACACATGACATCGTTTTCAAAGTAGCCCCATTTATTAGGAAAACCACAGACATGGCAACCCTGCCGACCATTGTGTATTGCTGCATTCGCGACCACCATATTGCACGCTTCATTGAATCACTTTATTACGCAACAAATACGGAATCAACTGAATAGGACATTGTCATCTATGGTTTAATTACTTGTTTTCATAGAACCAGCTATGAAAGAAAGTACATTTTTACTAATTGTGTTGCGCAAGAGCAGAGAAAAGCAGTCACGTGCCATTATCAGCTGAGCTGTCACACGTGATGGCCAAACTGCACCTAATAAGTGTAAACCACAGTACATTGTGAATCAATTATTAATTGCATTGCAAAAAGTTAGTTTGAATCATAGGATATTTACTGTCCATAAGATGCAAGCTACTTGGATCAACAGCGGTCCAACTTGCTCTTCTTTCAGAAGGCACTATTACACAATTGTATAGCATGAAACCAGGTTCACTGCAAACACATAGGCATTAAATGATTCAATACTTTATTGAGTTGCAAAAAGGATACGTTTTTTTTTTTACATTCACTGATTAAAAATCAAGAGAAAATAATTTGATAAGACAAGATCATTTAAAATGTTGTATACAGACAATACAAAGAAATACAATTCCATCATATTGTATATAAGAATATTCTGTTCAGTTTGTTTTACAAACTACTAAGGTATGATTTTCCAATACTGTAGCAGCCAATACATAATGGAACACCTCCAGTGAGGGTAGAGGAATGTAATAAATAAATACTTAATTTTCTCAAACAAGCCACATCAATGACAGTCATTTAAAACAAGGAAACAAAGGATGATTTAACGCCAAAGGAATTCACACAGTACCTTCGTGATCTTTGTTGATATTCATTTTGATTTTGGTAAACAAATTGCATCGTAAACATTGGTCAACTTCTGCACAGTGGGTCATGCCGCTATTTGAAGGAAGGTAAGTTTGGCACTTTTATGCTGATGTCTCCAATGTTGATGTTTCTGGGCATTTCGGGAAGGTTCATGTTCTTTACGGCAGATACGGCACGTGCAGGTGCACCTGCAATACCAGCCTACACACAAAACACAGAGTTAAGAGTCACCAGAAACGCTTACAAACATATTGCACGTTACAACTTTCACACCACCAGACCTACTCACAATGGACAGGGACACACAACTCCACAGTACTAAATATAAAAGCACTATACGGACAACAGACAAAATGCAAAGCATCAACTATTAACAGACGTGTGCAAATGTACATTCAAATGCCTTGCTTCATATGCACATGCATTATTTAGTTCATTTATGATTTACATCACAACCAGAGCCAATTATGAATCAACTGTGAGAACATAGTGCTACATTCATAGATCTTGAAATATTCAATAGTATTGACTTTTAAAAAGACGGAGGCAGCATTGCTTGAAAAGTGAACCCACCAAATTCTTGAGGACTGATAAGGATACAAATGCAAGGAGAATTGGGTAAAGAAGAAAAAAATTGAATTTGAGATGAGAAGGAAATGAAGCTATAGATAAGTATAGAATCTTTATTGAAATCCCAAAAAACAAATTTGAACATGACTATAGTGAAATATCTTATTTATTTACGCGTCTTAGGAAAGAGGAACGAACTAGAGCAATATCAGATGGCCTAAAGGAAATTATCACATTGCACTAAGATTTATTTTGCTACATATTTATATTTATGTGAAAGGTTCTCAGATTAAAATTGTTCTCTGTGAAATACAATTCAGTATAGTTTCGTAGTCCTTTTTCTGGCCATTCCTAAAGTACAATAAACAAACTGTTTCACTGAAAGTGGATTTAAAAATGTGGAAACATTTTCAAGGATATACAGTGCATTCGGAAAGTATTCAGACGCCTTCCCCTTTTCCACATTTTGTTACATTACAGCCTTATTCTAAAATTGATTAAATATTTTTTTCCTCAATCTATACACAATACCCCATAATGACAAAGCAAAAACAGGTTGAGACATTTTTGCAAATGTATATTTTTTTTTAACAGAAATACCTTATTTTACATAAGTATTCAGACCCTTTGCTATGAGACTAGAAATTGAGCTCAGGTGCATCCTGCTTCCATTGATCCTCATTGAGATGTTTCTACAACAAGGTAGTCCACCTGTGGTAAATTCAATTGATTGGAAAGGCACACACACCAGTCTATATTAGGGCTGTGGCGGTCACAAAATTTTGTCAGCTGGTGATTGTCAACCAAATAACTTCTGGTCTCACAGTAATTGACCTTTAACTTCTTTGGGGTAGGGGGCAGTATTTTCACGTCCGGATGAAAAGCGTGCCCAGAGTTAACTGCCTGCTACTCAGCCATAAAAGCTGGAATATGCATATTATTACTAGATTTGGATAGAAAACTCTGAAGTTTCTACAACTGTTTGAATGATGTCTGATTATAACAGAACTCATATGGCAGGCAAAAACCTGAGAAAAGAATCCAACCAGGAAGTGGGAAATCTGAGGTTGGTCGTTTTTCAACTCATTCCCTATTGAAGATACAGTGGGATATTGGTCATGTTGCACTTCCTAAGGCTTGCACTAGATGTAAACAGTCTTTAGAGCCTTGTCTGATGCTTCTACTGTGAAGTGGGGCCGAATGAGAGTGGATTGAGTAAGGTCTACCATGAGCTGAACATGAGCTGACCATGCGCGTTCATGTGAGAGCGAGCTCTGTTCCACCGCACTTCTGAAGACAAACAAATTCTCCGGTTGGAACATTATTGAAGAATTATGTTAAAAACATCCTAAAGATTGATTCAATACTTCGTTAGTCATGTTTCTACGAACTGTAATATAACTTTTAAAACTTTTAGTCCGTACTTTCCACTGGACTTGCACGCGCGTCGTGAGTTTGGAAAGTGTACTGAACGTTAGAACAAGGAGGAATTTGGACATAAATGATGGACATTATCGAACAAAACAAACATTTATTGTGGAACTGGGATTCCTGGGAGTGCATTCTGATGAAGATCATCAAAGGTAAGTGAATGTTTATAATGTTATTTCTGACTTCTGTTGACTGCACAATAAGGCGGATATCTTTTTGTCTTGATTGGGCTCTGAGCGCCGACCTCAGATTGCATGGTTTGCTTTTTCCGTAAAGCTTTTTTGAAATCTGACACAGCGGTTGCATTAAGGAGAAGTGATTCTAAAGTTCCATGCATAACACTTGTATTTATCAACATTTATAATGAGTATTTCTGTAAATTGATGTGGCTCTCTTCAAAATCACTGGATGTTTTGGTACTACTGCACGTAACGTGCCAATGTAAACTCAGATTTTTGGATATAAATATGAACTTTACCAAACAAAACATACATGTATTGTGTAACATGAAGTCCTATGAGTGTCATCTGACGAAGATCATCAAAGGTTAGTGATTCATTTCATCTATATTTCTGATTTGTGAATCCTCTCTTTGGCTGGAAAAATGTCTGTGTTATTCTGTGAATAGGCACTCACCTAACATAATCGTTTGGTTTGCTTTCGTCGTAAAGCCTTTTTGAAATCGAACACTGTGGCTGGATTTACAACAAGTGTATCTTTTAAAATGGTATAAAATACATGTATGTTTGAGGAATTTTAATTATGGGATTTCTGTTTGAATTTGGCGCCTTGCAGTTTCACTGGCTGTTGACGAGGTGGGACGCTACCGTCCCACGTACCCTAGAGGTTAACACAAACACCGTTAGCATCTCCTGGCTTCCACACAGTCTACAAGTCACTGATGCAGACCTTTGGAACATCTACATTTTAAAAAGTTTAATCAATCCATGTAATATAGCCTACACCTTAACAATAAATCCATTATTTTAGACAGGTCTAAAACATGATATGAAGAAAATGTAGTCTATTTCAGAAGAACAGAATTCCAAACTCAGTTGTCCTTATGTTAGGTCCTGATCTGTCTATGCCATATGGCTGAGGGATACACTAGTTCATTAAGCAGAGAACGTTTGCTTAGAATTCCGTGGCATTATTTTATATTATGAAGAATACAATTGAAGAAACCAATTGAACAAAGCTGAATAAAATAGAAAGGATATTTTCTCCAAACGATGAGGAAGTGCGCACATGTGGCTAATCTGTGTTGAGAGGTTAACAAAGAAATAGGTACCCCTATATGCTTAATTTAAAATTAGGTAACTTTAGTTCTACAAACGTTGGGGTATGTTTTGATTTTTAATACATTGTAAGGCTGCTTGAAAGGCATGACCTCTGCTTTGTTTTTGGCGCAGGCTGTACACACTTCAGTCTCTCATTCACAATTTGACAAGCATTTGATAATCCCTCAAATTTCCCGGCGGCATCCCCTGTGTGTGGCCGAAACGCCCCCTAAAAAAATATATATATAATAATTATAATTCCCTTCTCCCGAGTGCTCCAAATCTGGGGAAGGGTACCAAAACATTTCTGCAGCATTGAAGGTCCCCAAGAACAAAGTGGCCTACATCATTCTTAAATGGAAGAAGTTTGGAACCACCAAGACTCTTACTAGAGCTGGCCACCCAGCCAAACTGAGCAATTGGGGTAGAAGGGCTCTGATCAGGGAGGTGACCAAGAACCAGATGGTCGCTCCAGAGTTCCTCTGTGGAGATGGGAGAACTTTCCAGAAGGACAACCATCTCTGCAGCACTCCACAAATCAGGGCTTTATGGTAGAGTGGCCAGACGGAACCCACTCCTCAGTAAAGGCACATGACAGCCCGCTTGGCGTTTGCAAAAAGGCAACTAAAGGACTCTGACCATGAGAAACAAGATCTTCTGGTCTGATGAAACCAAGATTGAACTTCTTGGTCTGAATGCCAAACGTCACATCTGGAGGAAACCTGGCAACATCCCTATGGTGAAGCATTGGGGTGGCAGCATCAAGCTGTGGGGGTGTCTTTCAGTGGCGGGGACTGGGAGACTAGTCAGGATCGAGGGAAAGATGAACAGAGCAAAGTACAGAGAGAGATTGTTGATGAAAACCTGCTCCAGAGCGCTCAGGACCTCAGACTGGGGCGAAGGGACAAGTCTCTGAACGTCCTTGTGTGGCCCAGCCAGAGCCCGGACTTGAACCCGATCAAACGTCTATGGAGACCTGAAAATAGCTGTGCATCGACGCTCCCCATCCAACTTGACAGAGCTCGAGTAGATCTGCAGAGAAGAATGGGAGAAAAAATACAAATACAGGTGTGCCAAGACGACAAGGCTGTAATCACTGCCAAAAGTGCTTCAACAAACTAGAGTCTGAACACTTAACTGAAATATTAAATTTACTTCTTTTTTTAAATTTGCTAAATTTTCTAAACACCTGTTTTTGAGTCGCCGTTATGCGGTATTGTGTGTAGATTGAGGATTTAAAAAAAGGCTATAATATAGCAAAAAGTGAAAAGGGGTTTGAATACTTTCCGAATGCACTGCACTGTAATATATTAGAATTGTAACAACTCAGTGGAAACACGCTGAGGTAAGGACTTACTTGTTGGTAATGGGGAGTGACAAGGTTCAGTGTTTGTAAAATATGACAATGTTCAATCTAATGTTTGATTATTAAAATGTACAGACAAGTGTATAGCGACAGCTATTCAATGTGAGAATTATTTCCATAGTATTACCTAATGACATCATTCATGTGGGGAATTGCTGTAATACTGCATCACAGGACCATCTCAATTTAACCAGCATGGCTACCACAGCATTCTGCAGTGATACACCATCCCATCTGGTTTGCGCTTAATGGGACTATCATTTGTTTTTCAACAGGACAATGACCCAACACACCTCCAGGCTGTGTAAAGGCTATTTTTCCATGAAAGCAGAGTGACGGAGTGCTGCATCAGATGACCTGGCCTCCACAATCCCCCGACCTCAACCAAAATTGATGGGTTTGGGATGAGTCGGACCACAGAGTGAAGGAAAAGCAGCCAACATGTGCTCCGCATATGTCAAACTCCTTCAAGACTGTTGGAAAAGCATTCCAGGTAAAGCTCGTTGAGAGAATGCCAAGAGTGTGCAAAGCTGTCATCAAGGCAAAGGGTGGCTACTTTGAAGAACCTCAAATATATTTGGATCTATTTAACACTTTTTTGGTTACATCATGATTCCATGTGTCATTTCATAGTTTTGATGTCTTCACTATTATTCTGCAATGTAGAAAATAGTACAAATAAAGAAAAACCCTTGAATGAGTAGGTGTTCTAAAACTTTTGACCGGTAGTGTATATTTCCACACTATGAGGTTAGTACTGTTAGGTTAGGTTAGTACATTTCACCATAATGTGAAATGGTGAAAATTATGATAATGCCCTTTTAGTGTAATTGTGGTTTGACATGCCTGGTGAAATCACCAGGTGGTCAATTAGTTGATAGACCAATAAGAAAAAGGCCAAACCTCTGCCATTAACAGTTATTTTTCAGGTTTTCCCCTCCCTACAAAATTCTTAGAAAAATTGCTGTTTACTAAGAACCTGTTTATTTTTGACCATTTTAATATATATATTTTAAATCACAGTAAGGTACTTATGTTACCCAGAAATTGTTTCATATTGGAGATAAAAACAGCTGCATTGGGCCTTTAATTAACAACATCGCAATGAAATACATGGAAGTTTCAAATGATAATTGATAACATGTTAGCCAAGTAATTTGTGGTTTCAATGCTCCTTTTAGGTACCATTGATACATTTTAGGGTATGCTGTAAAAATATTTAGATGTTAGTGATGTCATTTTGTTATTAAGTGGTCAGTCTATGGAAAACTACGGATAGTGTAAATAAATTTGGGAAGTTACAGTACTTGTTGGAAATTTAGCAGTACCTGTGTCTACCTGTCCTGCCTGGGAGACTGAAAGATAAATGTCTGTAAAGAGAGAAGAATGGAAAGAACTAGAAAGGGTCAGGGGAAAAGAGGAATGAGGAATGTTGTTAAAGCAGATCAAAGAAATTACAGTTTATAAAAATAGAAAGTGATGAGACCTATCGTAGACCGCATTCATAGACTGCACTGAGAAGCCTCAACACCTCCAAAGGCATAGCAACACTTCTGATGTTTCATATTGATGAGCATGTGAAAGTGAACTAAATACAGCCGATCATTCTTCACCAATTTGTATTGATTTTTTTTATTACACACTACTAGGAATTGATGTTGTTTACGTCATTATTTATGGCTCTGAATTAGCGTTAAAGTTTGAATGATCATGACTATAAACACACTGCGGTCTAGGGTAGGTCCAAGAAGGAAAAGACGGAGCCCATCTGATGTTTGTTGAGCAGTCAAAGACTTGGCGTACAATACAATAATGATTCCATTTCAAATCAACCACACAATACGGCCAAAAGTTGTTACCAAAGCATGGATTTCCATTATTAGATACAGCCACATTGCTACAGTGAGGTAATATCTGTAAATGTTAGCCAATGGTGCAGCACCAATTTGATATAAAGATAAGTTAACAGCAAGTTACACACCCGTAGGACTTTTGAGTCACACCATGTAACCTTACATTGTGCAGTAAGCAAACAAAACCTAAAATAACTCCTCAAAAGAACTTTGATAAACATTTGTGGCTTTTAAATATTTGGCTTCATATCCATTTATTTAACTGGAATATTTTGTGTGTGTCAATTTAAAAATACACCGGGTCTTGTATTTAGATGGATCAGAATACAGTCATAATGGCATTGTTCTGCAATTGGTAAATGGCAATGATTCCATAAAATTATCTCTGGCTGTAACAATCGGTTTTCATGAATGATGAAATTTAGAAATTGTTTTCAAAGAGATCTGAGAACAAAGAAATGTCTAGGCCTTAATATCTAGACTTGAACATCGAATGTCGTTAATTCAACATCGCTCTCTGACCACAACTAACCATTCAACAGCCATAGAAACACTACCACCATCTCCCCGTTTAAGCAAATACGTCAACACGAGATGTCCAGTCTGTAGAGTGGGATGAGCAATGCATCTCATGAGTGTGTGATTGTTGAGGATCAAGATTCCGCAGATGCATTGGACAATGTGTAAATTTAGATTCCAAAGAAGAGACAATCGGTGTCTGTGATGATGATTATAACTTAGGGGTAGGAAGGAAGATAAATGTAATGCTGTGTGGTTCAGCAGTGCAGTAGCGGAGGGCCAGAGAGCACAAACACTCAGAGTCAGGGCACTGGAGGGGCATGCAGGTTCCAGCATACACACATGCCTACACATACCTGGAGTATGAGAAGTCAGAACGAATTACTGCCACTCTTACCTCTGATTTCTCCATTTTGTTTTGGGCGTCCACCTGTGTGATGATCTCATTCATGTTGGTCTCTAGCACCATTCCTCCCATCACCATCTCTGCCAGTATATTGTGTACCTACAGGTTCAATCCAAAATGTTCTATTTATAGGCTCTTCTCAGACTGCGAAAACATCCTATTGCTTTCACCCAAAAGAGATGTTTTAGGGGGGATTATTTTCTGTGCCTTTCACATATTTGTAACCTGCTGTAGAGAAAAGGTTCTCACAAACTCGCTCCTCTGTACACATGAATATCAATGTCATCTCTGTGTGTGAAATGCTGCACCCTGTGCAGAAAGTACTGTAATATCCTGCTTCGCTGCCACAGACTTGGCTAGACATGCCCAATAGATTTTCTTGTGACAAGAGCCAGCAGGACTGAAGCATTGTCACAGGGATATCATTAAGATGACGCTGATGGACACAGCCGCCCTGTTTCTACAAGGATTTTGCTGCATACAAGCATTTCGCTGGACCCGCTATAACATCTGCTAAACTGTGTACACGGCCAACTTTGATTTGACGGGAGATGAATTCAGACAGTCTTACAGTAAACAAATGACACTATAACACAGTGAGTTTCTATGGGAAGTCAGACATTCATTGTGAGCATTTAATGCCGCTGTTTGGAGCAAGGTTGACTTACATCCTTGGTATAGTGAATAAAAATGAAGGATGAAATAATAGGATATAGTTGATAAAATAATTCTCTACCTTGTCCACGTGGAAAATTAAGTCAAGTTCACAAACATTCTCAAAGCATTTGTCCAGGGTTTCCACAAACACCTGTGGAGAGACGATCACATTCACTGAACAGTGTAATAGTTTTTGGTGGACGGTAGATTATCTAAAATTGTGGTACCAAAATGGTTGTAGTTGAACAATGTATATTTTTTCAAATACAATTCCCCTAAGACTTTGGAAACATTACCTGGATAAGGTCAAGGATGCCAAGCTCACTCTCCGAGGAATCGACGCAGAATACGAAGTAGAGCGTAGCATAGTGTCTGTAGATGAGCTTGTTCTCTGACCCACCGATCAACCTAACGACACAAAAACAAAATGAAGGGACAATCAAAACTCTGAACAAGGGTGTACTCATTAGTGCAAACCGTAACAAAACCTTTGCAATGAAAACGTGTTTCTTATTGGGAAAATTCAGGTAGGTCCTGTCCAGCCCGTTTGCATGAGTTTGGAGTCTAGTAAATAAACACCAGTTGGTGTGCGTTTGCCTGGGATCTGTGAAGACTGGCATGCATGTGGAAGTGAGCCACGGTTGGTTAACAGAGATCAATGCAACAACAAGCCATCTGCCCTGTGTGCTTACACTACAAACTGACACGTCAGCAGCACTGTCTCCTAGTACTTCACCTCTACATCTCTACAAGTCCACACGACAAGGGGCACACACTCACACGGCACCAATCAATGCATGGGATAGTCCAGTGTCATGTTAATTAGTCAACACACACATTCCATGATGTGAAACACAGCCAAACATGCTGGTATGATGAACAAGTAAAAGGGTCACGTGTCTAGCGCAAGTTAAGTCCAGGCCAGGTACAGAAGCCTTGAACAATCTTTGTAAGGCCTGGTAAAAACATGTTGACCCGGATCTGCTTGAGCAACATCATACTTGCTGATGAGCATAAACAGCAGCAACAATCATATACCAGGGATCCCAGGGGGTTTATTTACTAGGAACCAAAAAGAAAAGAAGCAAACAGGCCAAAACAGAGGGAGACTAACCTGAACTTGTCCAATAAGAAAGGCTCATTCTCGACGCAAAACATTTTTCTACGGTGTGCACCAATGATCACACCCCAATTGTATTATTCTGTCATGTGAGAGGGAGGTTCCATAACGCAATAGCCTGCATCATGAATAATTAAATCATATTTAACTATTCATGATGATCCAATTTCTCTCCCCACCAGCTGGCCGCTATCTGATACCACTCTCCCTCTGTCCCTTTGGTCTCCCATGCAGTGCAACGTGTCATGGGGACGTTGCATCGTAAAAAGCTGATTCAACTCGTGGAGCGTTTTGTTGAGCAGCCCACATAGTGAGATCAAATCGTTGGTTTGTATCAGTTGTACATGACATTGAAAGGTTATGCATTTCATTGTTACATGAGCAGGAAATGTTAAGACAAAAGCCTTCTATATCAATAGGGTCCAACATAACATGTGGGGGTTATTGTTTTCAGTACCTGTGGACAGTTTATGACGTCTTAAAGAAATCTCTTACATTCCACCTTCTAGGAAATTGCAGACATTCTCATCCCTTTTGGATACCAGATGAAATGTTTCTCTGATGATTTGTTGTTCTGTGTCTTCACTCTGTGGAACATAAAGGACAAACAGTCAGTGTGGATGAGAAAACAAAAATGTAAAGCTTTTGGTATAGGTCTGCAGAACATTTATGTTTAAAACTATCCATTCTTTTGTTCTGATAATTTACTGATGGCTGAGACTACCATATGTACACACTAATAACCTGGAAAAGTAGTAGTACATCCAAATGGTCACATAACCATGTATTTTTTGAAGAATTGAAAGCAGTAACTTCCCTCAATGTACTACCCTCGATGAGCTTTACTGACTAGCACCAATATTTTATTTTTATTCAAAATAGTTTGAAGATACACTACATGACCAACAGTATGAGGACACCTGCTCAAACATCTCATTCCAAAAGTCATGGGCAATAATGTGGAGTTGGTCCTTTGCTACTATAACAGCCTCCACTCTTCTGGGAAGGCATTTCACTAGATGTTGGAACATTGCTGCAGGGACTTGCTTCCATTCAACAGCAAGATCATTAGTGAGGTTGGGCACTAATGCTGGGCGATTAGGCTTGGCTCGCAGTCAGCATTCCAATTCATCCCAAAGGTGTTTGATCAGGTGGAAGTCAGGGCTCTGTGAAGGCCAGTCAAGCATTTTTTGCAGTAAAATTATATGCAAAATGTACATTTTGACTCAGTAACAGAGAATTGGGATTTATTTTCTTTCAGCATCTTGAGAGAATGAATGCGCAGTTAGGGACCGTCAGCAGAGTTGGCGGTGCTATCTTTATTATCATCATAAAAGCAAATTGTATTTCACATACTGTGGGGCAAAAAAGTATTTAGTCAGCCACCAATTGTGCAAGTTCTCCCACTTAAAAAGATGAGAGAGGCCTGTAATTTTCATCATAGGTACACTTCAACTATGACAGACAAAATGAGAAAAAAAATCCAGAAAATCACATTGTAGGATTTTTTATGAATTTATTTGCAAATTATGTTGGAAAATAAGTATTTGGTCACCTACAAACAAGCAACATTTCTGGCTCTCACAGACCTGTAACTTACTTCTTCTTTAAGAGGCTCCTCTGTCCTCCACTCGTTACCTGTATTAATGGCACCTGTTTGACCTTGTTATCAGTATAAAAGACACCTGTCCACAACCTCAAACAGTCACACTCCAAACTCCACTATGGCCAAGACCAAAGAGCTGTCAAAGGACACCAGAAACAAAATTGTAGACCTGCACCAGGCTGGGAAGACTGAATCTTCAATAGGTAAGCAGCTTGGTTTGAAGAAATCAACTGTGGGAGCAATTATTAGGAAATGGAAGACATACAAGACCACTGATAATCTCCCTCGATCTGGGGCTCCACGCAAGATCTCACCCCGTGGGGTCAAAATGACCACAAGACTGGTGAGCAAAAATCCCAGAACCACACGGGGGGACCTAGTGAATGACCTGCAGAGAGCTGGGACCAAAGTAACAAAGCCTACCATCAGTAACACACTACGCCGCCAGGGACTCAAATCCTGCAGTGTCAGACGTGTCCCCCTGCTTAAGCCAGTACATGTCCAGGCCCGTCTGAAGTTTGCTAGAGAGCATTTGGATGATCCAGAAGAAGATTGGGAGAATGTCATATGGTCAGATGAAACCAAAATAGAACTTTTTGGTAAAAACTCAACTCGTTGTGTTTGGAGGACAAAGAATGCTGAGTTGCATCCAAAGAACACCATACCTACTGTGAAGCATGGGGGTGGAAACATCATGCTTTGGGGCTGTTTTTCTGCAAAGGGACCAGGACGACTGATCCGTGTAAAGGAAAGAATGAATGGGGCCATGTATCGTGAGATTTTGAGTGAAAACCTCCTTCCATCAGCAAGGGCATTGAAGATGAAACGTGGCTGGGTCTTTCAGCATGACAATGATCCCAAACACACCGCCCGGGCAACGAAGGAGTGGCTTCGTAAGAAGCATTTCAAGGTCCTGGAGTGGCCTAGCCAGTCTCCAGATCTCAACCCCATAGAAAATCTTTCGAAGGAGTTGAAAGTCCGTGTTGCCCAGCAACAGCCCCAAAACATCACTACTCTAGAGGAGATCTGCATGGAGGAATGGGCCAAAATACCAGCAACCGTGTGTGAAAACGTTGTGAAGACTTACAGAAAACGTTTGACCTCTGTCATTGCCAACAAAGGGTATATAACAAAGTATTGAGATAAACTTTTGTTATTGACAAAATACTTATTTTCCACCATAATTTGCAAATAACTTCATAAAAAATCCTACAATGTGATTTTCTGGATTTTTTTTCTCATTTTGTCTGTCATAGTTGAAGTGTACCTATGATGAAAATTACAGGCCTCTCTCATCTTTTTAAGTGGGAGAACTTGCACAATTGGTGGCTGACTAAATACTTTTTTGCCCCACTGTACATAAAATTTGCATCCAAGCTGAACTGAAATCTTATTTAAAAAATTGTTTTAACAGCTTTTATTTTCCTTAAAACCAGTCAAACTGATGTAATTTGGACATTTTGCACAGAAAATCATTCCTGTTTTGTTTTAGTTTTTTTGCATTTTCTCCGCGATCCCTAAACATCTATGCTGAGCGAGAGAAGCAGAGATGAAGAAAAAAAAACTGATGTCATCTAACATTAGATTGGAGCATTAACTTCTTTCAGCTAGGGGGCAGAATTTGTATGTTTGGAAAAATAACATTCCCAAGGTAAACAGACTATTTCTCAGGTCCAGATACTAGAATATGCATATAATTGACAGATTTGGATAGAAAACACTCTAAAGTTTCCAAAACTGTCAAAATATTGTCTGTGAGTATAACAGAACTGATTTTGCAGGCAAAAACCTGAGGAAATCCAACCCGGAAGTGCCTTTTATTTGGAAAAATCCCTGTTCCGTTGCCTGCCCCTCCATTTACAATGACTTCCTCAGGCTGTGACCAGGCTTTAGACATAGTTTCAAGCTTTTATTTTGAAAAATGAGCGAGATTTTTCAAAACGCGTCAGGTGTCCTTTGATTAGTTACTGCGCGCGAGAGATCTAGCTCGACATTTTCTTTCTCTGTAGTATTGAATAGGTTACCGTCCGGTTGAAATATTATCGATTATGTATGTTAAAAACAAACTGAGAATTGATTATAAAAAACGTTTGACATGTTTCTACGAACATTACGGATACTTTTTTGAATTTGTCTGCCTTTCAGGACCGGAACGAGCCTGTGGTTTTCTGAACATAACGCGCAAACCAAATGGCAGATTTTGGTTATAAAACTAAATCTTTATCGAACAAAAATAACATTTATTGTGTAACTGGGAGTCTCGTGAGTGCAAACATCCGAAGATTATCAAAGGTAAGCGATTCATTTTATTGCTTTTCTGACCAAGCTAATTTGCGGCTAGCTGTTCTTACTGTTTTGTCTAGTGATTGATAAACTCACAAACGCTTGGATTGCTTTCGCTGTAAAGCATATTTTCTAAATCTGACACGATAGGTGGATTAACAACAAGCTAAGCTATGTTTTGGTATATTTCACTTATGATTTCATGATTCATGAAAATTATCCCGCTAAAGGGATCCGTGCGTCAAGAAGTTAAGGGAAGTGATACCGAGATGGGGCTTATTTCGGACATTAGATTCTGATCAAGGAACGCATTTCACTTCTAAAGTGCTACAAGCGGTACGTAAGGCTTTGGGAATCTCCCATGCTATTCATTGCCCGTATAGGCCGCAAGCGGCGGGGATTAGTGATTTGGCGATAATGGGAAAATCTATGTTATCCTATTGTCAGAAAATGACCCATGCGTTGCAATGTGTATTATCCCAGGTGAAAGCAGCATACGAGGAGCAGGCGCCAGGAGATAACCGAGAGCACAGGCTGACTCCTGGAGAGCGAGTGTGCATCAAGATCCACCAGGCGGGGGTGCTGGGACGGCGTTGGTCAGGACCATGCACCCGCAGCGGTAAAGACCACAACCTCTACTCGGTGGGTTCACACTTCTCACGTGAAACGATATCCCGCAGCATAATGGGCGAGTTAGAAGTCGCCATGATAGTTGAAGCGAAGCTAAAGTGAGAGAGGATGAGTCCACTGTAGACAAGCAGTTGGGTTGGGTCTGGGAGCTATTTTAACCGACACAGTTTTGGTGTCTGTTGCTTTGATGGTTACTGAACCATGTAAATAAGATAGTCAATCTATTAGCATAGAATGAGTTGCTAAATATGAAGACACGAGAATGCATTGGGGTAAAGTCGGTACTAACGCCACGGATACTAGACAGGTCACTCATCACAAAGGTCTGGTGATATGGGTGGAGACACTTGATAACAGAACTAGCACATTGGACGTAGGTTGTTCTGAACGAGGTGTGGTTTTGTTACAGACAGGAGTGTGGAAGGAACATAATAATACTGAGAGTTTAAAGAATGAAACTAGATTTTCTCTGTTGCCACAGATGGAAGTCATGTGCCAGGGTTCTAGATCAGCTGAAGCTCAGTCGATAACTTTCAGACTAATGTTACCAGAACTCAAAACATTTCAGGAGTTTGATAGCGTCGACACAATCATTGCGCTGACGATGGAGTAGCAAAGGATAGTGTGGGGGAAGTGCTATCTCGTAAAAGGAGGTTTTATTTAATAGCCCTTTAGTGCATTACTGGTGAAGTGGTCAGAGAAAGTTTCAGACAACGGTAGACCACGAACCTGGGGAAAGATAGTTTGTTGGGGTATTTATACTCTGGACAACATCCTAAGGGGGGAATATGGGAACCAAACTACTCTTACTATTAAGCGTAAGGGGGAAGAAGATGCACATGAGCAGATGAAGGCATACTTGCAGACTCATTTAGGGGCAGAACTAGTGACAAAGACCAACATCCATCAGTGTAGATGGTATGCTGGAGAGGTCACGGGTCAGGCCTACGGAGTGTTAGTTGCAAATTCTGGCAGGACCGATATCAGTGCATTCTATGGAGTCCCAAAAACCAAGGCGTTAACGTTACATGGAATTGGCAGAGCAGAATTTAATATGACTGGGGCGGAAGTTTGTGTGTCTAGTAAATTAAGGAAGTGGGTACTAGAGTCTCTGGGGAACGATAACTCCTCTATGTATATTGTTACAGGAAATAGCTCGTAGGAAAGGGAGGACAGCTAGTTGTGTACAATATAGGGACTATTATGGAGATGAATTGAACGTTACACATACCCAGATCATGGTGAAAGTAGTAGAGACAGTGTTGTCATCTCAGACACTTGTCAACTTTTAGTAATGAGTTTGTCACAAAAGGCATAACACTTGAAAGAATAGCCACAGATCCCATCTTCTGCAGAGTGTGATTAAGAAACATGTGACTCAGAGTTTGTGTCTGGATTCTCTTCCAACGCCACTAATTGCTCCCCCATTTCTGACAGCTAGTAAATACTTGACATACCTCCCAGAAGATTGGGACCGAGTGACGGTAAATGGAAAGTGTCAGAAGGTGGCTGCTTATCAACCGTTGGGACCCAAAGTCTACACCGTAACAAGGGTGTTCACAAACGGGTGGAGTGTAGATTGGCCTTGGGATGAGTACCTAACTTAAGCACAGGAAAGTATTATCCACAGGTACCAACTGTAGCAGAACACAGGAGGTCATTGGAGATGTTGGTGGCTAAGGACCAGGGAATGAACTGGGAGACAGGTAAGGAGTATCTGAAAGGTTCAGTCCTAAGTAAACACGAAGATAATCGAAGATACGGTGGAAATTACAAGATTACGTTAGAATGCTATTATTGCATCAAATGGTTGTTTCATGCAACAGAAAAAGGGGTTGTTAGATCGCTCATCTGTGTGTGTTCTACTGAGGATGGGCCTCTGGGAGATAACACTGACAGGAGATTTACAATGTCTTTTGGGTGATAAAACCTAAAGGGACCCCATTCCAGAGCATGAGTTAATGTTTCTGTTCTATATGGTACCAGGGAGAGAGAACTGTTTTTACAGCAGATACTGTCTGCTGTGAATTATAAGTATCTTTCATACAAATCTTAACCTTGTTACCCATTCTTTACATCTGTTCGTCATGTAGGTTGAAAGGGGTGTATTTTAGCTATAAAGGACCGTCGTACTTTTGTCTCGGGGCTCTCAACGAATCATCCGAGGGTGATTCGTCGACCAGCCATCATTATTGTAGGGCACTCAAACATTTCACTTTATGTGTGTGCATTGTATTGACCTGCTCCCTTATTAATAAGTGATTAAAGATTTAGTTTAAGTATAACTGAGTTGTGTGTGTCTCTCCTCATTTGATAGTAAAGAAATTAACCACCACAAACAGCAGGAGAAAGATTCCAGGCAATAGCTATTCTCACGGCAGTCGCTGTAGGGACAAGAACTGAAGGAGCAGTACTAGTAGGATGAAGGATGCTATATTGACAGCATGGAACTGGACTACTGCGCAAATGAGGGGTGTTGTGAGATATGTGTCAGGAGCAGTGTTAGTAATAGCAGGGGTTACTTTGGTGATATTGTTGGGATATCATGTGCTGAGGGCATTGATGTTAAAACGACTACGCAGTGTTGAGTTAACCTCAGGATGAGGTACAATTGATAAGGCTACCGCACGTATATCGGGTGGCTATGGAGGAAGGTGATGAGGAGCAAAGTGAGAATGACATGGCTTGGGAACACCTCTTAGATCCTGTAGTCTGACTGGGAAGACTGGGAGAAAGCACGAGGAGGCTTTTTAGGGCTTCCATTTTTGCCAACCTCAGCAGAAAAATATCCTCAAGGCATAGTCAGGCTAAGCGAGAGGATGGGATTTGTCATGTTATCAAACTTTGGGTTGTCATGCATATATAATTCTGCATATCTTAACACGTTATTAATGCTGTTATGTTTTAAGTGCCTTTTTGTTGCTTTCCAAGTTGTGTGCTATCACTCTCTTAGGAACCAGGAGAAAGTGGAGAAACTAAAAAGCAGCTCCAGCTGAAGTGTAGGAAGCCAACTGCTTCAGCTGGAATGGCATTCTGTTGTGATGGGATGGAAATAAGAGTGTGCAGGTAGAACAGAGGCCATAAGCCTAACAGTGAATGTTAAATCATGTTTCATTTTTTTTGTTCATGTTTATTATTATTATTGTTTGTTCATTTATAAGTAATTTTCAAGTGTGTGTAATGTTGAACAGTATGGAGTTAAAATGTTCGAAACGGGGGACTGTTGGATTCAGGGTTAAACTTGGAACATTGCTATCCAAGAGACTGGTTTTTACATCAGAAGTGAATGGTTATCTGTAGGAGCCAGATGGCTTTGGAATGTGCTGGGTGGACGGGAGGAAGTCACAGGATTGCTATAGAGGATACGGATGGACATCTGTGGATTAGGTAAAAGAAGGGTTGAGGTCAGGTCAGATCCCCTTAAGGGAGAAATTATGGTTTATTACCCCATTACTTCATCCTTCTGTCGAACCATAATTGATGTAAGGATTGGAGAGAAGGAGGAGTGCCTAAATTGGAGTATATATATATACACATACTTGTGGTGGTGGAAACATGTTTCTTCTAATGCAGCTGTATTGATCCTCTGGGAATAATTAAACTTGGTTAAGCTTTCATAGCGTCCGTTGAGTTATTTACTCTTGAGATTTAGAACCACACCCCCCCCTTCAAATTAGTGGACTCGGCTATTTCAGCCACACCCATGGCTAACAGGTGTACAAAATTGAGCACACAGCCATGCATTCGCCATAGACAAACATTGGCAGTAGAGCAGTGACTTTCAACATGACACCGTCATAGGATGCCACCTTTCCAACAAGTCAGTTCATCAAATTTCTGCCCTGCTAGAGCTGCCCCAGTCAACTGCAAGTGCTATTATTGTGAAGTGGAAACGTCTAGGAGCAACAACGGCTCAACCACGAAGTGGTAGGCCACACAAGCTCACAGAACAGGACCGCCGAGTACTTAAGCGTGTAAAAATCATCTGTCCTCGGTTGCAACACCCACAACAGAGTTCCAAACGGCCTCTGGAAGAAACATCAGCACAATAACTGTTTGTCGGGAGCTTCATGAAATGGGTTTCCATGGCCGAGCAGCCGCACACAAGCCTAAGATCACCGTAAGCAATGCCAAGCGTCGGCTGGAGTGGTGTAATGCTTGCCGCCATTGGACTCTGGAGCAGTGGAAACGCGTTCTCTGGAGTGATGAATCACGCTTCACTATCTGGCTCTCCGACGGATGAATTTGGGTTTGGCGGATGCCAGGAGAACACTACCTGCCCAAACGGACAGTGCCAACTGTAAAGATTGTTGGCGGTGGAATAATGGTCTGTGGTTGTTTTTCATGGTTCGTGCAAGGCCCCTTAGTTCCAGTGAAAGGAAATCTTAACAGTACAGCAAACAATGACATTCTAGACAATTCAGTGATTCCAACTTTGTGGCAACAGTTTGGGCCTGTTTCAGCATGACAATGCTCCTGTGCACAAAGCGAGGTCCATATAGACATTTTTGTCGAGATCCGTGTGGAAGAACTTGACTGGCCTGCACAGAGCCCTGACTGCGAGCCAGGCATAATCTCCCAACATCAGTGCCCGACCTCACTAATACTTGAGGCTGAATGGAAGCAAGTCCCTGCAGCAATGTTCCAACAACTATTTTTTTTTTCTTTATTTAACTAGGCAAGTCAGTTAAGAACAAATTCTTATTTACAATGACGGCCTCCCAAAAGGATGAGGGCTGGGATTAAAAATGTAATGTTTTATTAAATACAAATAGGACAAAACACACTACATAACGAGAGACCTAAGACAACAGTTTGCATGGCAGCAACATATGACATTTACATTTAAGTCATTTAGCAGACGCTCTTATCCAGAGCGACTTACAAATTGGTGCATTCACCTTATGATATCCAGTGGAACAACCACTTTACAATAGTGCATCTAACTCTTTTAAGGGGGGGGGGGGGGGGGGGGGTTAGAAGGATTACTTTATCCTATCCTAGGTATTCCTTAAAGAGGTGGGGTTTCAGGTGTCTCCGGAAGGTGGTGATTGACTCCGCTGACCTGGCGTCGTATGACAACATGGTAGCAACAACATGGCAGCAGCACAAAACATGGTACAAACATTATTGGGCACAGACAACAGCACAAAGGGCAAGAAGGTAGAGACAACAATATATCACACAAAGTAGCCACAACTGTCAGTAAGAGTGTCCATGATTGAGTCTTTGAATGAAGAGATGGAGATAAAACTGTCCAGTTTGAGTGTTTTTTTGCAGCTCGTTCCAGTCGCTAGCTGCAGCGAACTGAAAGGACGAACAACCCAGAGATGTGTGCGCTTTGGGGACCTTTAACAGAATGCGACTGGCAGAACGGGTGTTGTATGTGGAGGATGAGGGCTGCAGTAGATATCTCAGATAGGGAGGAGTGAGGCCTAAGAGGGTTTTATAAATAAGCCTCAACCAGTGGGTCTTGCGATGGGTATACAGAGATGACCAGTTTACAGAGTACTGAGTGCAGTGATGTCTCCATTAAGGAGCATTGGTGGCAAATCTGATGGCCGAACGGTAAAGAACATCTAGCCTCTCGAGAGCCCTCTTACCTGCCGATCTATAAATTATGTCTCTGTAATCTAGCATGGGTAGGATGGTCATCTGAATCACGGTTAGTTTGGCAGCTGGGGGGAAAGAGGAGCAATTACGATAGAGGAAATCAAGTCTAGATTTAACTTTAGCTTGCACCTTTGATATGTGCTGAGAGAAGGACAGTGTACCGTCTAGCCATACTCCCAAGTACTTGTATAAGGTGACTACCTCAAGCCCTAAACCCTCAGGTGGTAGTAATCACACCTGTGGGGAGGGGCATTCTTCTTACCAAACCACATGGCCTTTGTTTTGGAGGTGTTCAGAACAAGGTTAAGGGCAGAGAAAGCTTGTTGGAGAGCGTATAACACAAAATCCAGGGAGGGGCCAGCTGAGTATAAGACTATCATCTGCATATAAATTATGAGAGAGCTTCCTACTGCCTGAGCTATGCTGTTGATGTAAATTGGGAAGAGCGTGAGGCCTAGGATCGGGCCTTGGGGTACACCCTTGGTGACAGGCAGTGGCTGAGACAGCAGATGTTCTGACTTAATACACTCTTTGAGAGAGGTAGTTAGCAAACCAGGTCAAAGACCCATCAGAGACACCAATAGTCCTTAGCCGGCCCACAAGAATGGATGGGTCTACCGTATCAAAAGCTTTGGCCAAGTCAATAAAAAGAGCAGCACAACATTGCTTAGAATCAAGGGAAATGGTGGCATCATTGAGGACCTTTTAGGTTGCAGTGACGCATACATAACCTGAGCGGACACCAGATTGGATACCAGAGAGAATACTATATACACATCAAGAAAGCAAGTCAGTTAATTATTAACAAGTTTTCCCAACACTTTTGATAAACAAGGCAAAATAGAAATAGGCCTATACCAGTTAAGATCAGCTTGATCTCCCCCTTTAAATAAAGGAGAAACCGTGACTGCCTTCCAAGCAATGAGAACCTCACCAGAGAGAAGAGACAGGTTAAAAAAGGTCAGTGGAAAGCCTTCCCAGAAGAGTGGAGGCTATTATAGCAGCAAAGGGGGACCAACTCCATATTAATGCCCATGATTTTGGAATGAGATGTTTGACGAGCAGGTGTCCACATACTTTTGGTTATGTAGTGTATTTTAAAAGTTGAGACTTTGAGGACTATAATAATTATGGCTTTGATATCATACAAACAAGCTAAACGTGCACTTCACATTGCCATATCATAAAACTCCTGTAATATACAGTAGATGTTTATGATAACCATGTTTGATCACATGGCGTTTTACCCTGGGTTGTTCTGAACCGAATGAGCCTGTTTGTTGTATTGTGGGGAAAAAAGTGCCGCAGACCATGCATCTCAGTGCACTCGACTCCATTCTATACGCACCAATATTACGAGCTGCTTCTCTTAATTTCTTAGTGAATGCCTAACACTAAAATAGTATTTTATAATTTATCTTTTATAATAAGCTTTCAAATTATGCCCACCTGACCCAGAATGTGATTTATAAAAATGGACCGGTTTGGGATTGCGTAAACGGTAATTATGTAAAGGCGAAGACGCACGCTTTTGCCGAAGTCTTAAGGCATCTGCATACTAGGTTCGGTTTGCTCATAGCAGAACCCTACTAGGCGAAGTGAACATCCGCGTCTCGCATACTCGCTTATAAAGAAAAGCAGCAATAATTCAGTTTTGCCCCTCTTGCGACGCCGTAGTCAGTAAACAGTTCCTTAAAATAGTCTGAATTGATCTAACTCAAGAAATCTGTAATGAATTGACGTATTTGCCGAGGCAATTATATATATATACACACACACACAGTGGGGAGAACAAGTATTTGATACACTGCTGATTTTGCAGGTTTTCCTACTTACAAAGCATGTAGAGGTCTGTAATTTTTATCATAGGTACACTTCAACTGTGAGAGACGGAATCTAAAACAAAAATCCAGAAAATCACATTGTATGATTTTTAAGTAATTAATTAGCATTTTATTGTATGACATAGTATTTGATCACCTACCAACCAGTAAGAATTCCGGCTCTCACAGACCTGTTAGTTTTTCTTTAAGAAGCCCTCCTGTTCTCCACTCATTACCTGTATTAACTGCACCTGTTTGAACTCGTTACCTGTATAAAAAGACACCTGTCCACACACTCAATCAAACAGACTCCAACCTCTCCACAATGGCCAAGACCAGAGCGCTGTGTAAGGACATCAGGGATAAAATTGTAGACCTCTACATGCTTTGTAAGTAGGAAAACCTGCAAAATCGGCAGTGTATCAAATACTTGTTCTCCCCACTGTATATACAGTTGAAGTCGGAAGTTAGCCAAAAACATTTCAACTCAGTTTCACAATTCCTGACATTTAATCCAAGTAAAAATTCCCTGTCTTAGATCAGTTAGGATCACCACTTTATTTTAAGAATGTGAAATGTCAGAATAATAGTAGAGAATTATTTATTTCAGCTTTTATTTATTTTATCACATTCCGAGTGGGTCATTCTACAATGTAGAAAATAGTAAACAATTAAGAAAACCCCTTGAGTGAGTAGGTGTGTCAACTTTTGACTGGTACTGTAAACTGAACAAAAATGTAAAAGTGTTGGTCCCATGTTTCATGAGGTGAAATAAAATACCCCACAAATGTTCCATATGCACAAAAAGCTTATTTCTCTCAAATGTCTTGCACAAATTTGTGTACATCCCTTTTAGTGAGCATTTCTCCTTTGCCAGGATAAGCCTGACAGGTGAGGCATATCAAGAAGCTGACTAAACAGCATGATCATTACAGGTCCACCTTTTGCTGTGGACAATAAGAGGCCACTAAAATGTGCAGTTGTGTCACAACAATGCCACACAACAATGCCACAGATGGCTCAAGTTGAGGGAGCGTGCGATTGGCATGCAGATTACAGGAAAGTTCACCAGAGCTGTTGCCAGAGAATTGAATGTTAATTTCTCAACAATAAACTGCCTCCAACATTGTTTTAGAAATTTGGCCAACCGGCCTCAACCGCAGACCATGTGTTAACCACATCAGCCCAGGACCTCCACATCCGGCTTCTTTACCTGCAAGATTGTCTTAAACCAGACACCCGGACTGAGGGGTATTTCTGTCTGTAATAAAGCCCTTTTGTGGAGAAAAACTCATTCTGATTGGCTGGGCCTGGCTCCCCAGTGGGTGGGCCTATGCCATCCCAGGCCCACCCATGGCTATGCCCCTGCATTCATGTGGAATTCATAGAGTAGGGCCTAATTTATTTAAATTGACATTTCCTTATATGAACTCAATAAAATCGTTAACTGTTGCATGTAGTGTTTATATTGTTCAGTATAAAATGAGTTTGGAGTGATAACATGATTAGACACATTCTCATAATTCATTGTAGTCTGTCAAGTGATGACTAAAGAAACAAAATGTTTTTAAAAAAATCAGTTTGGGGGATCAACTACAATCACATGTAATAAGGCAAAATGGGTGAACGTTCCCTTAAATTGGTTTTGGGAAACCGGCCCTGGTCTCAAATTACAGTTTCAGAATATGACTAGTACCGTTAGCTAACAAGTACTGTTGTTTTCAATAATGATGCAGTTAATTAGCACAACTAAGTTTTAGCTAACAACATTGCCATAGCTAACTATTTAACGTTAGCTAGTTGTCAGCCCAAAAAGAAATGGCTAATGTTAGCTAGCTATGTCGTCACATCAAACAAAGCTTTTGTATAAGTAACGTTACGAGAATCCCAGTGTGGTTAGCTAGCTAGTAACTCTTTAACTTTACTGGATTCGTAACGTACAGTAAGTAACGTTATCTAGCTAGATAATTTAAACGTTAGCTGTGTGACAGATTTGCTTGCTATTAACTGTTACTAGTTAGTAGATTATAAACAACCGCATACTCACGTAATGCTCGTAGAATTTAGAAAGCCGAGGTTTTCCATGGTTGTTGAATATTAGTATGGCTTTAATCATGATGTTCTGTTTTATGAGGGGCGAAGAAAAATGGTATACCTGGGACGCTGAAATCCGTTTCAATCTTTCTAGCTAAAACGGCTAACAAGCTAAATTACATGCCGCTTCTCAATCCAGTTTTTGCGGAAATACTCCACGTCAAAAACCATTAATCTTCTTCTAACTACAACAGCCGTGGTGGGTCAAACTGCGATGGTAAACGTTTCATTTGACCAGTCAGAACTCAACCTCTCCACCTCTTTCAAGACACTTGAGACAGCTGGAGATGTCCCATTTTACTAGATCTGAAACCACTGGATAGTGTTACCAAAATGGCGGAAAAGTCCTAGCGATCTTCTTCTTCGTGTAGTTTTCCCAGCAGACTAATCGCTTTATTACATGTTGCTGCCTTTCACAGTGTGAATAACACATTTTCTTTACAACCCCTGTAGTTCTTCTGCACTAAAATTGCTGTCACTCAAAAACGTATCTGCTGTTTACCCACCAAATCAATCTTCTGAGATTTCCATTTAATCTGTGCGGTACAATTAATGACCATAGCAATAAATCTGACTTTATAAAAACTCATCCTCTCTGGTTCTGTCTTTTCATGCCTATGCCTACTTACTTTGGGGCTTGCAGTCAAATAACTCACCCTTGGGATATCCTTTATTCTTTTCACTGCTTCTGCATAGGAAACATTCTGCCCCACTCGAAACTCTGGCAATCTCAACCTGTCTCTCTCTTATAGTGCACTTCGGATCTCCAGCTGCATGGGCTTTCTCTATCACAACTTTACACTCCATCTGACTATGCCCTCCTGCACATTTCTCACATCGTGGGATCTCCCTTCTACACACTGCTGCAACTGAATCCTTAGCTGAATCCTTAGCACCTAAAGTTCGGTACAGGCCCTCACAGAATAGCAAATGTAAACGAACCTGACCATATCAGGTAGAAAATATGTGTCAAAGCTCAATGAGACAGACATGTTTTTCTCAGTTACGCCATTGAGTCTAAGTCTCAGCAAACGGTGGGCGTCACAAACACCAGGAATATTATTTTTCATTTGATCCACCTCTACCCCACTAATCACTCAGGTTGAAACCTGAGACGCATGACTCGAAGCGGCAGCTTCCTCTGGGTGGAGGATGCACAAAACATTCCGAACAATTCCAAATCTCCAAACTTTCACAGATGTAACCATTCCCAGTTTGTCCTTAATTAACCAAGCTTGACACAACGTATGGGTTAGCCAAAAAGCAAGAATTCACTCTTTCCAAAAATGTCACTCCTACCAGTCCAAACTGCCAACTGACTCTATTTCAAGATCCTCAAGAGAGCAAATAGACTTATAGGTAAGTTTACTTGGTTTGTATCCAGGAGACCAAGGTATGTACTCAGGAGACGAAGGTCTGAACTTAGCGCCATTCTTGCGCCCTCACGTCATAGCACTTCTTCTTAGCCAATCAGAAGAACACAATCTTTTTGCTTACACCTAACATACGGGTATCTTGAGGGGCCATCAAGAATTGTGCAGGATTTGAGGCAAGGGGTTGATTTTGGATAAAAGGGGCCATGCAGAAGGTTTTTTTCATAAACTGAAACATGCTTGAGTAGTTTTTGGGAGAATGGAAGTATAAAGAAAAATGTATGGAGGGTCTTGCCATCTCTGGCAGACTGCAGACCATTTTATGTGGTTTCCTCTTAGGGATGACTTTTATTATATTAACAAAATAAGATATTTGAAGAATGATTCATGGACATGAACAAGTGGAGTTGCAGCCATGGTCCACATCATAGGCCTGTCCATGTCATAGGCCTGAAAATAACGTCATAGATAGCTATATCATATGATGTGGTTAGCTGATACGTAAAAAAATATATATATCGAGGTGTAAAATCTGTCAGGTGTCCAATAAACTTTGTTGTACAATAGGAAAAACTCCAGGCTAAAGCCTACAGCTAAAATAACATTTTTATTTTTAAAATGGGCCTATCCATGTCATGTCACCATTTCCTATTTGGTCCAGTCTTTTCATTTAGTAAAGTCGTGAAATAGCTGTGTGGGAGAATGGCATCCCCATTACTCCCATTTACCTGATTTAAATTGGAAAGAGCAATCTTCTGGTTAGGCCTACACCCATACTTCCCACAAGGGCCATCGTTTTCATTTTTGGACATAATGTTTTACCTAGGTTAAGCCACTAGGTGGAGCAAGAACCCAATTGATTTAGATTAATAAGCAAACAAATATACACAGTGTACAAAACATTAAGGACACCTGTGCTTTCATGACAGACTGACTGACCAGATGAATCCAGGTGAAAGCTATGATCCCTTATTGATGTCACTTGTAGAATCCACTTCAATCAATGTAGATGAAGGGGAGGAGACAGGTTAAAGAAGGATTCTTAAGTCTTGAGACAAGTCAGACATGGATTGTGTATGTGTGCCATTCAGAGGGTGAATGGGCAAGACAAAAGATTTAGGTGCCTTTGAACGAGGTATAGTAATAGGTGCCAGGCGCACCGGTTTGAGTGTGTTAAGACCTGCAACGCCGCTGGGTTTTTAACACTCCTGTGTGTTCACCTGATCTAGAACTCCTCACAATCAAATGTCGACCGCATTATCTACCAAGGGAATTCTCGTCAATCATAATCACAGCCGTATACATTCCCCCCCAAGCAGACACATCGATGGCCCTGAACGAACTTTATCTGACTCTTTGTAAACTGGAAACCACACACCCTGAGGCTGCATTCATCGTAGCTGGGGATTTTAACAAGGCTAATCTAAAAACAAAACTCCCTAAATTCTATCAGCATATCGATTGTGCTACCAGGGCTGGAAAAACACTAGACCATTGTTACACTAATTTCCGCGACGCTTATAAGGCCCTCCCCCGCCCCCCTTTCGGAAAAGCTGACCACGACTCCATTTTGTTGATTCCAGCCTACAAACAAAAACTCAAACAACAAGCTCCCGCGCTCAGGTCTGTTCAACGCTGGTCCGACCAATCTGAATCCACGCTTCAAGACTGCTTCGATCACGCAGATTGGAATATGTTCCGCATCGC
Source organism: Salvelinus alpinus (assembly GCF_045679555.1). Classification (NCBI taxonomy): domain Eukaryota; kingdom Metazoa; phylum Chordata; class Actinopteri; order Salmoniformes; family Salmonidae; genus Salvelinus; species Salvelinus alpinus. Next base: position 51,495,382 of record NC_092104.1, on the reverse strand, counting down.
GTCCAACAACAATATTGACGAATATGCTGATTCGGTGAGCGAGTTCATTAGGAAGTGCATTGACGATGTCGTACCCACAGCAACGATAAAAACATTCCCAAACCAGAAACCGTGGATTGACGGCAGCATTCGCGTGAAACTGAAAGCGCGAACCACTGCTTTTAACCAGGGCAAGGTGACCGGAAGCATGACCGAATACAAACAGTGTAGCTATTCTCTCCGCAAGGCAATCAAACAGGCCAAGTCTCAGTACAGAGACAAAATCGAGTCGAAATTCAACAGCTCAGACACAAGAGGTATGTGGCAGGGTCTACAGTCAATCACGGATTACAAAAAGAAAACCAGCCCCGTCGAGGACCAGGATGTCTTGCTCCCAGACAGGCTAAACAACTTTTTTGCCCGCTTTGAGGACAATACAGTGCCACTGACACGGCCCCCTACCAAAACCTGCGGGCTCTCCTTCACTGCAGCCGAGGTGAGTAAAACATTTAAACGTGTTAACCCTCGCAAGGCTGCAGGCCCAGACGGCATTCCCAGCCGCGTCCTCAGAGCATGCGCAGACCAGCTGGCTGGTGTGTTTACGGACATATTCAATCAATCCTTATCCCAGTCTGCTGTTCCCACATGCTTCAAGAGGGCCACCATTGTTCCTGTTCCCAAGAAAGCTAAGGTAACTGAGCTAAACGACTACCGCCCCGTAGCACTCACTTCCGTCATCATGAAGTGCTTTGAGAGACTAGTCAAGGACCATATCACCTCCACCCTACCGGACACCCTAGACCCACTCCAATTTGCTTACCGACCCAATAGGTCCACAGACGACGCAATCGCAACCACACTGCACACTGCCCTAACCCATCTGGACAAGAGGAATACCCATGTGAGAATGCTGTTCATCGATTACAGCTCAGCATTTAACACCATAGTACCCTCCAAACTCGTCATCAAGCTCGAGACCCTGGGTCTCGACCCCGCCCTGTGCAACTGGGTCCTGGACTTCCTGACGGGCCGCCCCCAGGTGGTGAGGGTAGGTAACAACATCTCCACCCCGCTGATCCTCAACACTGGGGCCCCACAAGGGTGCGTTCTGAGCCCTCTCCTGTACTCCCTGTTCACCCACGACTGCGTGGCCATGCACGCCTCCAACTCAATCATCAAGTTTGCGGATGACACTACAGTGGTAGGCTTGATCACCAACAACGACGAGACGGCCTACAGGGAGGAGGTGAGGGCCCTCGGAGTGTGGTGTCAGGAAAATAACCTCATACTCAACGTCAACAAAACAAAGGAGATGATTGTGGACTTCAGGAAACAGCAGAGGGAGCACCCCCCTATCCACATCGACGGGTCAGTAGTGGAGAAGGTGGAAAGTTTTAAGTTCCTCGGTGTACACATCACGGACAAACTGAACTGGTCCACCCACACAGACAGCGTTGTGAAGAAGGCGCAGCAGCGCCTCTTCAACCTCAGGAGGCTGAAGAAATTCGGCTTGTCACCAAAAGCACTCACAAACTTCTACAGATGCACAATCGAGAGCATCCTGTCGGGCTGTATCACCGCCTGGTACGGCAACTGCTCCGCCCACAACCGTAAGGCTCTCCAGAGGGTAGTGAGGTCTGCAGAACGCATCACCAGGGGCAAACTACCTGCCCTCCAGGACACCTACACCACCCGATGTCACAGGAAGGCCATAAAGATCATCAAGGACAACAACCACCCAAGCCACTGCCTGTTCACCCCGCTATCATCCAGAAGGCGAGGTCAGTACAGGTGCATCAAAGCAGGGACCGAGAGACTGAAAAACAGCTTCTATCTCAAGGCCATCAGACTGTTAAACAGCCACCACTAACATTTAGCGGCCGCTGCCAACATACTGACTCAACTCCAGCCACTTTAAAAATGGGAATTGATGGAAATTATGTAAAAATGTACCACTAGCCACTTTAAGCAATGCCACTTAATACAATGTTTACATACCCTACATTACCCATCTCATATGTATATATACTGTACTCTATATCATCTACTGCATCTTGCCATCTTTATGCAATACATGTACCACTAGCCACTTTAAACTATGCCACTTTATGTTTACATACCCTACAGTACTCATCTCATATGTATATACCGTACTCTATACCATCTACTGCATCTGCCATGCCGTTCTGTACCACCACTCATCCATATATCTTTATGTACATATTCTTTATCCCTTACACTTGTGTGTGTGTGTAAGGTAGTAGTGTGGAATTGTTAGGTTAGATTACTGTTGGTTATTACTGCATTGTCGGAACTAGAAGCACAAGCATTTCGCTACACTCGCATTAACATCTGCTAACCATGTGTATGTGACTAATAAAATTTGATTTGATTTGTATCAAGAATGCTCCACCACCCAAAGGACATCCATGCAACTTATCACAACTGTGGGAAGCATTTGAGTCAACATGGGCCAGCATCCCTGTGGAACACTTTCGACACTTAGGGATACCTAGTCAGTTGCGCAACTGAATGCATTCAACCAAATTGTGTCGTCCGCATTTAACCCAACTCTGAATCAGAGATGTACATCCACGTCACCCGCGCCCGGGAAGCAGTTGTTAGGGCTTAACTGTCTTGCTCGAGCAGAACGTGAGATTTTTCCATCTTTCCGGCTCGGGGATTTGAAGCAAAGTGTCTTAACTGGGCGTTGGGCCACCACGAGCTGCCAGAACAGCTTCAATGCGCCTTGGAATAGATTTTACAAGTGTCTGGAACTCTATTGGAGGGATTCTACACTATTCTCCCGTGATAAATTCCATCATTCGGTGTTTTGATGGTGGTGGAAAACGCTGTCTCAGGCGTCGTTCCAGAATGAGTCTCCCATAAGTGTTCAATTGGGTTGATATGGTGACTGAGACAGACAAACACACACACACACACCTGCACACTTTAAATCCCTTTTTCTCCTTTGAGACCCCTCTTTCAAAGTCACAGATCTTTTCTAGCAATGGTAGCCTAAATAATGGGCAACTGGGCATTTTTATACATGACCCTAAGCATGATGGGATGTTAATTGCTTAATTAACTCAAGAACCATACCTGTGTGGACGCACCTGCTTTCAGTATACTTTATATCCCTAATTTACTAAAATGTTTCCTTGATTTTGTCAGTTACCTGTATGTCCAAAGTGTCATGATGCCTGGCCACAACGGTTCATCATGAAATTCAATCTTAATATTGCCAATATTTCTTACAAAAGTGAAAACTATTGACAAAATGATTAGTTCTGTATATTTTGACTGTCCTTCTGACCTACATATGTATATATCTATATGCCTATACTGTACACAGTCCATTTCTTCCCAGTTCAATTCCAGTAGCTGGGAACAAATGGCACCATGTCTGGATAACCTACAGGCTGTTTTTGTGGTGGGAAATAACATCCATGATTAAACTTTACACGGTGACTTCAATTTAGTCACCGTGTAGTTTGGGGAGGATCCATGGAAGGTGTGCAGAAAGTATAGCAGTGGGTGAAAAAGGATATACAATGGTAATATTAACTAAAGACAAATGTTGACAATAAGCTAAACTACATGACCAAAAGTATGTGGACACCTGCTCGTCAAACATCTCATTCCAAAACAATGGGCATTAATATGGAGTTGGTCCCCTTTGCTGCTATTACAGCCTCCACTCTTCTGGGAAGGCTTTCCACTAAATGTTGGAACATGGGGACTTAATTCCATTCAGCCACAAGAGCAAGGTCGGCACTGATGTTGGGCAATTAGGCCTGGCTCACAGTCGGTGTTCCAATTCATCCCAAAGTTGTTTGATGGGGTTGAAGTCAGGGCTCTGTGCAGGCCAGTCAAGTTCTTTCACACCAATCTCTACAAACTATTTCTGTATGGACCTCGCTTTGTGCATGGGGGCATTGTCAAGCTGAAACAGGAAAGGGCCTTCACCAAACTGTTGCCACAAATTTGGAAGCACAGAATCGTCTAGAATGTCATGGTATGCTGTAGTGTTAAGAATATCTCTTCACTGAAACAAAGTGGCCTAGCCTGAACCATGAAAAACAGCTCCAGATCATTATTCCTCCTCCACCAAACTTTACAGTTGGCGCTATGCATTCTGGCAGGTAGCGTTCTCCTGGCATCCACCAAACTCAGATTCGTCCATCGGACTGCCAGATGGTGACACGTGATTCATCAGTCCCGAGAACTCATTTCCACTGCTCCAGAGTCCAATGTAGGCGAGCTTTACACCACTCCAGCCGATGCTTGGCATTGTGATCTTAGGCTTGTGTGCGGCTGCTCGACCATGGAAACCCATTTCATGAAGCTCCCGACAAACAGTTCTTGTGCTGACATTTCTTCTAGAGGCAGTTTGGAACTCGATAGTGTGTGTTGCTACGGTCCTGTTTTGTGAGCTTGTGTGGCCTACCACTTCGTGGCTGAGCCGTTGTTGGTCCTAGACGTTTCCACTTCACAATAACAGCACTCTAGCAGGGCAGAAATTTTACGAACTGACTTGTTGGAAAGGTGGCATCCTATGATGGTGCCACATTGAAAGTCACTGAGCTCTTCAGTGAGGCCATTCAACTACCTCGATTTCATATACCTGTCAGCAACGGGTGTGGCTGAAATGTCCAAACACTAATTTGAACGGGTGTCCACATACTTTTGTATACACAGTGAAAACCAAATTATATCCTTCAACCATCATAATGCCTGAGCCTATAAAATGTCTCAGGTTAAACCCTTTCTCTGGCAATGACTGGCATTGAACCCAGATCATCGTGTGCTGCAAATGTTGCAAGACGCTGAGCTAAGCATTGGCAATAGATCAGGGAACTGACCCAAGTCTTCAAGTCTCAGACCTGTTACTCATCGCATGGTTCAATTCCAGTCACCAACCCTCACGTCTCACTTCACCCCCCTTTGACCTCCTCGCCCTCTCCACACCGACCCCAGCAGCTGGTAAACTCAATCAATCCTTATCCCAGTCTGCTGTTCCCATATGCTTCAAGAGGGCCACCATTGTTCCTGTTCCAAAGAAAGCTAAGGTAATTGAGTTAAATGACTACCGCCCAGTAGCACTCACTTCCGTCATCATGAAGTGCTTTGAGAGACTAGCCAAGGACCATATCACCTCCACCCTACCTGACACCCTAGACCCACTCCAATTTGCTTACCGACCCAATAGGTCCACAGACGACGCAACCACACTGCACACTGCCCTAACCCATCTGGACAAGAGGAATACCTATGCAAGAATGCTGTTCATCGACTACAGCTCAGCATTTAACACCATAGTACCCTCCAAACTCGTCATCAAGCTCGAGACCCTGGGTCTCGACCCCGCCCTGTGCAACTGGGTAGTGGACTTCCTGACGGGCCGCCCCCAGGTGGTGAGGGTAGGTAACAACATCTCCACCCCGCTGATCCTCAACACTGAGGCCCCACAAAGGTGCGTTCTGAGCCCTCTCCTGTACTCCGCCTCCAACTCAATCATCAAGTTTGCGGACGACACTACAGTGGTAGGCTTGATTACCAACAACGACGAGACGGCCTACAGGGAGGAGGTGAGGGCCCTCGGAGTGTGGTGTCAGGAAAATAACCTCACACTCAACGTCAACAAAACAAAGGAGATGATTGTGGACTTCAGGAAACAGCAAAGGTAGCACCCCCCTATCCACATCGACGGGACAGTAGTGGAGAGGGTAGTAAGTTTTAAGTTCCTCGGCGTACACATCACGGACAAACTGAATTGGTCCACCAACACAGACAGCGTTGTGAAGAAGGCGCAGCAGTGCCTCTTCAACCTCAGGAGGCTGAAGAAATTTGGCTTGTCACCAAAAGCACTCACAAACTTCTACAGACGCACAATCGAGAGCATCCTGTCGGGCTGTATCACCGCCTGGTACGGCAACTGCTCCACCCACAACCGTAAGGCTCTCCAGAGGGTAGTGAGGTCTGCACAACGCATCACTGGGGGCAAACTACCTGCCCTCCAGGACACCTACACCACCCGATGTCACAGGAAGGCCATAAAGATCATCAAGGACAACAACCACCGGAGCCACTGCCTGTTCACCCCGCTATCATCCAGAAGGCGAGGTCAGTACAGGTGCATCAAAGCAGGGACCGAGAGACTGAAAAACAGCTTCTATCTCAAGGCCATCAGACTGTTAAACAGCCACCACTAACATCGAGTGGCTGCTGCCAACATACTGACTCAACTCCAGCTCACTTTAATAATGGAAATTGATCAAAAATGTATCACTAGCCACTTTAAACAATGCCACTTAATATAATGTTTACATACCCTACATTACTCATCTCATATGTATATACTGTACTCTATACCATCTACTGCATCTTGCCTATGCCGTTCTGTACCATCACTCATTCATATCTTTATGTACATATTCTTTATCCCTTTACACTTGTGTGTGTATAAGGTAGTAGTTGTGGAATTGTTAGGTTAGATTACTCGTTGGTTATTACTGCATTGTCGGAACTAGAAGCACAAGCATTTCGCTACACTCGCATTAACATCTGCTAACCATGTGTATGTGACAAATACAATTTGATTTGACTGAATCTGCAGTGGTGGAAAAAGTACTAAATTGTCAAACTTGAGTAAAAGTAAATATATCTTCATGGAAAATGACTCAAGTGAAAGTCACCCAGTAAAACATTCCTTGAGTAAAAGTATTTAGTTTTAAATATACTTAAGTATCGAAAGTAAATAAAATTGCTGAAATATAATTAAGTATTAAAAGTATAAATAATTTCAAATGTCTCATATTAAGCAACATTTTCATATTTTTTTTTTTTACAGATAGCCAGGGGCACACGCCAACACTGAGACATAATTTACAAGCATGTGTGTTTAGGGAGTCCACCAGATCAGAGGCAGTATGGAGGACCAGGGATGTTTTCTTGATAAGTGAGAGAATTGGACCATTTTCCTGTCCTGCTAAGCATTCTAAATGTATTTTTGGGTGTCAGGGAAAATGTATGGAGTAAAAAGTATATTATTTTCTTTTGGAATGTAGTGATGTAAAATTTGTAAAAAAATATATATAAATAGTAAAGATCAAATTTTATTTGTCGCATGTCTAGAATACAACAGGGAAGCTTTACCGTGAAATGCTTACTTACAAGCCCTTAACCAACAATGCAGTTTAAGAAAATAGAGTTAAGAAAATATTTACTAAATAAATTAAGTAAACATAAAAAAATTAAAGTAACACAAGAAAATAATAATAATAAGACTGTATATACAGCAGGTACCGTACCGAGTCAATGTGTGGGGGTACAGGTTAGTCGATGTAATTTGTACATGTAGGTAGGGATAAAGTGATAATGGGTAGATAATAAACAGCAAGTAGCAGCAGTGTAAAAACAAAGGGGGCGGGGTCAATGCAAAGAGTCCGAGTGGCCATTTAATTGTTCTGCAGTCTTCTGCCTTGGGGGTAAAAGATGTTAAGGAGCTTTTTGGACCTAGACTTGGCACTCCGGTACAGCTTGCCATGTGACAGCAGAGAGAACAGTCTATCACTTGGGTGACTGGAGTCTTTGACAACTTTTGGGGACATCCTCTGATACCGCCTATTATATAGGTCCTGGATGGCAGGAAGCTTGGCCCCAGTGATGTACTGGGCTGTACGCACTACCCTCTGTAGCGCCTTATGGTCGGATGCCGAGCAGTTGCCATACCAGGCGGTGATGCAACCGGTCAGGATGCTCTCGATGGTACAGCTGTATAACCTTTTGAGGATCTGGGGACCCATGCCAAATCTTTTCAAATCTCCTGAGGGGGAAAAGGCGTTGTGCCCTCTTCACGGCTTTCTTGGTGTGTTTGGACTATGATGGTTTGTTGGTGATGTGGACACCAAGGAACTTAACTCTCAACCCTCTACACTACAGCCCCTTCGATGTGAATGGGGGTATGTTCGCCCCTCCTTTTCCTGTAGTCCACGATCAGCTCCTTTGTTTTGCTCACATTGAGGTAGCGGTTGTTATCCTGGCAACACACTGCCAGGTCTCTGACCTCCTCCCTATAGGCTGTCTCATTGTTGTCGGCCTACCACCGTTGTGTCGTCAGCAAACTTAATGATGTTGTTGGAGTCGTGCTTGGCCACTCAGTCATTGGCGAACAGGGAATACAGGAGGGGACTAAGCACGCACCCCTGAGGGGCCCCGTGTTGAGGATCAGCATGGCAGATGTGTTTTTGCCTAGCCTTACCACCTGGGGGGCGGACCGCCAGGAAGTCCAGGATCCAGTTGCAGAGGGAGATGTTTAGTCCCAGGGTCCTTAGCTTAGTGATGAGCTTCGTGGGCACTATGGTGTTGAACACTGAGCTGCAGTCAATGAACAGCATTCTCACATAGGTGTTCCTTTTGTCCAGGTGGGAAAGGGCAGTGTGGAGTGCTATTGAGATTGCGTCATCTGTGGATCTGTTGGGGCGGTATGTGAATTGGAGTGGGTCTAGGTTTTCCGGAATGATGGTGTTGATGTGAGCCATGATCAGCCTTTCAAAGCACTTCATGGCTACCGACGTGAGTGCTATGGAGCAGTAGACATTTAGGCAGGTTATCTTTACTTTCGGGGGCACAGACTAATATATTCTGCTTGAAACATGTAGGGATTACAGACTCTGTCAGGGAGAGGATGAAAAATGTCAGTGAAGACACTTGCCAGTTGGTCCATGCATGCTCTGAGTACACGTCCTGGTAATCCGTCTGGCTCCACGGCCTTGTGAATGTTGACCTCTTTAAAGATCTTGCTCTCATCGGCTACGGAGAGCATGATCACACAGTCGTTCTGAACAGCTGGTGCTCTCATGTATGCTTTAGTGTTGCTTGCATCGAAGCAAGCGTTAACGGCATTTAGCCCATCTGGTAGAGCTCGCGTCTGGGTGTCCTTTTGTAGTCCGTAATAGTTTCCAAGCCCTGCCACGTCCGACGAGCGTCAGAGCTGGTGTAGTTGGATTAATTCTTAGTCCTGTATTGCCGCTTTGCCTGTTTGATGGTTCGTCTGAGGGCATAGCAGAATTTCTTATAAGCGTCCGGATTAATGTACCGCTGCTTGAAAGCGGCAGCTCTAGCCTTTAGCTCGGTGCGGATGTTGCCTGTAATCCATGGCTTCTGGTTAGTATATGTACGTACAGTCGCTGTGGGGACGATGTCATTGATGAAGCCGGTGACTGAGGTGGTATTTAAAAAAATTATAAAGTCAGTTAAGAACAAATTCTTTTTTACAATGATGGCCTCGGAACAGTTGGTTAACTGCCTTGTTCAGAACTACAGATTTTTACCTTATCAGCTTGGGGAATCGATCTAACAACCTTTCGGTTACTGACCCAACGCTCTAACCACTAGGCTACCTGCCACCCCTGTACACCTGTATACTCCTCAATGGAATTGGATGAATCCCGGAACATATTCCAGTCTGTGCTAGCAAAACAGTCCTGTAGCGTAGCATCCGCGTCATCTGACCACTTCCGTATTGAACGAGTCACTCGTACTTCCTGCATTAGTTTTTGCTTGTAAGCAGGATTGAGGAGAATAGAATTATGGTTAGATTTTCCAAATGGAGGGCGAGGGAGAGCTTTGTATGCGTCTCTGTGTATAGAGTAAAGGTGGTGTAGAGTCTTTTTTCCTCTGGTTGCACATGTGACGGATTTAAGTTTGCCTGCATTAAAGTCCCCGGCCAATAGGATTGCCACTTCTGGATGAGCATTTTCTTGTTTGCTTATGGACTTAAACATCTCGTTGAGTGCGGTCTTAGTGCCAGTGTTGGTTTGTGGTGGTAAATAGACGGCTATAAAAAGTATAGATGATAAACTCTCTTGGTAGATACTGTGGTCTACAGCTTATCATGAGGTACTCTACCTCAGGGGAGCAATACCTTGAGACTACCTTAATCGCGCACCTGCCGTTCTTGTCTGTATGTCTAAAACTGTACATGTCAACATGTTTACACAGGGCACAGCCGTAAGAGAGATCCAGGTCTCAGTCTGTTTTCCCTGTTAAAATAAAGATTTAAAAAAAAAAAAAAATTGACAAATAGACACACACCCCCGCCCCTCATCTTACCAGACGTGGCTGTTCTGTCCTACCGATGGACGGAAAACCCAGCCAACTGTATATTATCCGTGTCGTCGTTCAGCCACGACTCGGTGAAACATAAGATATTACAGTTTTAATGTCCCATTGTTAAGATAGTCTCGAACGGAGCTTATCCAGTTTATTCTCCCAAGATTGCACGTTGGCTTATAGAATGATAGGAAGAGGCAGGTTACACACTCGCCGACAAATTCTCACAAGGCACCTTGCTCTCCGCCCCCTGTATTTCCTTATTTTCTTCATGCGAATGACAGGGATTTTGTCCTTCTCTGGAAGCAACATTAAATCCTTTGCGGCCGACGCATTAAATAAAAAATCTTTGTTCAGTTCGAGGTAAATAATTGCTGTTTTGATATCCAGGAGCTCTTTTCGGTCATAAGAGACGATAGCATCAACATGATGTACAAAATATGTTACAAACAATGAGAAACATACAAAATAGCACAATTGGTTAGGAGCCTGTAAAACGGCAGCCATCTGCTCTGGCACCATTCTATATACCCCCAAAAAATATTTAAGTAGTACTTCAAAGTATTTTTACTTAAGTAATTTACACCACTGTGAATCTGTGACATGGTACCGATGTGATCAAGTGGTTTGTAACTTTGCTCCACGAGATTGTGTTAGCCCACTGAGCTAAAGCCTTTACTCGGGGCGCAAACGCATCTTTTCAGATCTGAGGCATGGTTACTCTTCGGTGTAGTTCACTGCCCAACCGCCATTACACTTAAATTACTGGATGTGAGCTCCAAATTGGTAGTTTGCACAGATGTATGAAAAGCTTAGGTGGTGTTATGATCTGATAGACTTTAAATAGGCCTATTCTCCTTATGTAACCAACAATGATAACAAAATATTATCTTGATTTTTCTTAATGCTGTTATTAGCATAAAATAATAACTAATAGTTATTATTACAAATCAATGTCACTGTCTGAAACAGAGAAATATAATTGTTTTAAATTAAACTCTTGATTTAAATTCTCACAAGTGATATCATGTTTTGTTATTAGGCTACTAAAACTCTGATCTCACTCTCTCTCTCTTTCTCTCTGACTCGTTGACTCAATTCCTAAGACCTGCCTCATTAAGAGGGCAAGGGGGCTATTGAAGAAGTCAAAGCCAAATAAAAGAATGATGAAAAGAAAGAAGATTTTGTTAACAGCTGCGGCCAAGGCAAGGATTGGTCCAAGTTCTTGATGTGGGGGTAAATAATTTATAATATTTTAACACCAAGAACTTAAGTGTATCTGGTAAATAAAATACCTGCTATTATTTACAATGGTAATGTTGATTTTAAATATTGATGTTATTCCCATAAAGGTTTTTCATATTTGAACTAATATGTTCACCCTTTTTCATAATGGTACAGTCCAAAAACAGTTGGCCCCAAAAAGAGTAGGCGACGCTATAAAGACTAGGCGATGCTCAAAAGTTAGTTAGAAAGCAGGCTTGCCGGGAAAAATACTCACTGAACCATGGAGCAAACCGAAGTGATGAAACCAGAAACTCTTGATGATCTGATCAAAGTTTTGCATAAAATCTTTGAAAGTGACAATATCAATGTGGAGGAGGTGCAAAATATAATGGAAGCATATGACAGCAATCCACAGGAATGGATGAAATTTGCAAAATTCGACCAGTTCAGGTAAAAAATAAACGAATAAATAGGCCTATGTTTATTATTTGGAAAAGTATTATTATGGCTCCTGTATTGTTGAGATTGAGTAGGCCTGTTTAATTTAAAAGATATCCTATGGCCTGATGATAAACGTACTTTTTATTTATTTTTTTTTATTTTTTAATCTGTACACAAATCACTAATTAGGCTGTATGCAGTTATCACCTTATCGTGAAATCCTGCAACTAATAGTATTACAATGAATTGCAAAAACGCCAGTCATTAACTTGAAATTGGTGGGGTGCTGGTGCAAACTTTAACTTCAAAGGTGTAGCACAAGTGATCAGCAGGCAAAGGCCCTAAACATATTCAACGCATGACAAAGGCTTCTTCTCAAGGGATTTAACGGCAATGTTATTGACATTTTATTGAACCTTTATTTAACTTAATGTGATGTCTCTCATAATATATGTGCAATGATTGATTTGTGTTATATATTATATTGTTAATATAGCCTACATGTTGCATTTGATCTGCAAAACTCATTTGAATAGGCTACTAAAAAAGCATAATTATATTAAACTTTTGCCATGTAAAAAGGTGTAAGCAATAGATTTAATATTTGTCAATTATAGCCTAGCGTGCATGCTCTCACTTTAAAACGTTCAAAAAGTTACATTCGAAGATGTTTACAACAGAATGAGACTTTCAAAATGAGTTTCATTGTGTGCTTCAACAAAAGAAAACGCTCTATCCACAGTTTTCCCGGCTTGCACCATAAACTGGGGGTTGTTTTGGTTCTTGTGGGGATAAATCGAGGGTGGGAACCCGTCCGCCAATCAGAATTTAGAGACAGATTCCTTTTGCGTTTGCGGTATGGTCACACAATCGGGGTTGCAGCTGCTACAAAAACACGATTTTCAATGCGCTCAAAAACGTGACTAGTGTGCCCATTGACTTTCGTGCAAAACGAGGGAACAACATGTCTGTGATGGCTCGAATTACTTTATAGACGTAATGCACGTGCTGCCTACAGCACATACGCTATTAAATATAATTTATGATTAGAAACATGAACTGGGCCATATGCGGTTCTATATCATCTGATATTAATACTCCTTTTCAGTACTCCTAATAAATGTATATAGGTCAATCACTTAAGAATTTGAGAGTAGCATTTGTCGGTCTTTGGACAGAATTGTGGAAATTAGTCGATAAAACAGTGTGGAGCTAAAACATAGTTTTTAAGTTTTCTGAATGCGTCACACCACTGAGAACAAAATACATTGCAATCCATCTGTTCAAACCCCTATTCCTCTGGTCTTACTCTTGCACTAACTGTAACTGTAATGACTGTAGACTCAAGATAGTTATGCCAAGATAGTTATGCCCCAACTGACTGTGCAAACTAATGAGCTTTGCATTCAATAATGTGAATGTCACTGCTTGGCATTAGTATTTGTGCCAGATGTTTTGCATGTACAGTATTGGGGTAATCAGAAATCAGTTTGTGGCTATACCATATGATTCAGTTTGCTAAATGTCAGTGATCAAAGGCAGTGGATGTCCTACCTTTGTTCTAGTCAAAATCATGAGTTGACACACACCTCCAAAATGTTGGAGTGGTAGTCATTTAAAAGACAGTCGCACACCCTATATATGCTCCCAATCATTTAATGGGTAAGCCCTACCTTTGCTCTAACCCACAGTTCTGTTTGTGTTTTATGTTTGTGTTCCAGGTACACAAGGAACCTGGTGGATGAAGGGAATGGAAAGTTCAACCTCATGATACTCTGTTGGGGAGAGGGTCACGGCAGGTAAGACATTTTTTAGAAAACAATGATGCAAGTTATTCGATCTGAGGCCATGAAATCCCTCTCCTTCAGAATTAATGTGGTAATTAAGGTGCTATGTCTATACCAGTGTATATATTGGCAGTGTCATAAATATTGACAGAACCAGTGTAATTACAATATATGACTTGTCAGATAGAACATCAGTATAGTTCTAGTGAAATGAAGAAACAGGCTCCAGGTAGAAAGTGTGTGGAGATAACAAAGTCCAATGTTCTTGTGGAAGTCAACGTTATGCAAGTTTCATAAAGATAAATACATTTTGGTAACCATATAATAAATTGCCCTTTTGAAACTTAACAGATATGAACAATTGGTCACGTTGCTTGAGGCACAGAGAAAGGAACACTATATCAGATTGTAGCTAATATAGTTTGAGGAGTCAAGTTATACTTTTTTGTCAGTAGATGTGTAATATCCAACACAAAAGGCAGAGAATTTCTCTTTAAACAGGACTTGTATTTTAGAACTAATGGTGGTGTACATGCATGTAACCACATGTTTGATTGCTGAGCCCCACATAACACTGTTCTGGCACATTCTAAGACTGTCTGTTTTCCACCACGTGCAGCAGTATCCATGACCACACAGACTCCCACTGTTTCATGAAGTTGCTGCAAGGCCAGCTGAAGGAGACGCTTTTTGAATGGCCCGATAAAAAAACATGCAACATGGTTCAGAAATCTCAGAGAATCCTGCAAACAAACCAGTGTGCCTACATCAATGGTAAGACAGTTTAGTATTTCTTCAACATTGTGTGTCAGACAACACGGAGGCATTTGTTCATATGATTTACATACATAATATCATCACGGTCTGATAAATGTCGTAATGCAATTTCTCATATTCTTTTTTTAAAATATTTTTTTTGTTTATTGAACGCAGCAAACTTCCCTCAATGTACTCTGAACATTTCATGACTCTAGGACCAAGAACATGAATAATAGGCACTTTAGTATTGCCAGCCTAATCTCAGGAGTTGATAGGCTTGAAGTCATAAACAGCGCTAAATCAAGCATTACTAAGAGCTGCTGGCAAACGCAGTAAAGTTTGAATGAATGCTTATGATCCTGCTGCTGCCTACCACCGCTCAGACAGACTGCTATATCAAATCATAGACTTAATTATAATATAATAAACACAGAAATACGAGCTTTTGGTCATTAATATGGTCAAATCTGGAAACTAATTTAAAAAACAAAACGTTTATTCTTTCTGTGAAATATGGAACCATTCCGTATTTTATCGAGCGCGTGGCAACCCTAAGTCTAAATATTGCTGTTACATTGCACAACCTTCAATGTTATGTCATAATTATGTAAAATTCTGGCAAATTAGTTTGCAACGTGCCAAGCGGCCCAAACTGGTGCATATACCCTGACTCTGCATGCAATGATTGCAAGAGAAGTGACACAGTTTGCCTAGTTAATATTGCCTGCTAACATGAATTCATTTGAACTAAATATGCAGGTTTAAAAAAATATACTTCTGCGTATTGATTTTAATAAAGGCATTGATGTTTATGGTTAGGTACATTCGTGCAACGATTGTGCTTTTTTCACGAATGCGCTTTTGTTAAATCATCACCGGTTTGCCAAAGTAGGCTGTGATTCGATGATAAATTAACAGGCACCGCATTGATTGTATGCAATGCAGGACAAGCTAGTAATATTATCAACCATATGTAGTTAACTAGTGATTATGTGGAGATTGATTGTTTTTTATAAGATAAGTTTAATGCTAGCTAGCAACTTACCTTGGCTCCTTGCTGCACTCTCGTAACAGGTGGTCAGCCTGCCACGCAGTTTCCTCATGGAAAGCAATGTAATCGGCCATAATCGGCATCCAAAAATGCCGATTACCGATTGTTATGAAAACTTGAAATCGGCCCTAATTAATCGGCCATGCCGATTTAATCGGTCGACCTCTACGTGAATGTTTCACATTCTGGTTCTTATAAATGTGTGATGTTTACCTGTTTTAGATTCCTTTGGGCTGCACAGAGTAGAGAACGCCAGTCATACAGAATGTTCGGCCAGTTTGCACCTGTACAGTCCTCCCTTCAAGACCTGCCAGACCTTTGACCAGCGGACTGGACACAAGAACACTGTCAAGATGACGTTCTGGAGCAAATTTGGAGAGAGGACTCCATTTGTAAGACTTCTTTCAGAAATTGACCAAACACAGAACCATAGATGTATAGCTTATCATAGCCATATCATTACCTGTTCTTCTGACTGCAAAATTGGCTTATCTAGGGTGTTAACACTTAATATTATCTCCAATCACTGAGGTAAAGTTGTACAACTTTCTTTTACCTAAGCGGATAAGTGCATCACCCAAGCCACAGGAGAGTGATGCAATTTGTGAACGTATTGGTGAAAGGTGCCATAAACTTGTTTATATTATTCAAGTGGCTTGCTGTTGAAAGTCTACAGAGTACCGTCAGGCATTATTTCATTCGATTGTCCCATAACTTTATTGAAACAATGGGACACCTGTTGTTGTAGCATGAATGACGCATGGATCTCTTTGGAAAAAAAGTCCTGAAAATGGCTGGCAGCTTATCTTAGGTAGTTAAGATGGAATTACAAAAACAACATTTTTTGAAAGCTGTAAACTTGATGGTGTGTGGACCTTCATTAACTAACAGCATTGTTGTAAAAAGTTTTGTTCAACTTGACTGAGTGTTGTAAAAGTACATTTTTGGTGACTATAGGACAATGAGATGATATGTGTTTTGGTATCTAAACATCATGACAACACCTGGTTTGTGAGCGCCTCACACTATTCTGTAAAGATTACCTATTCCGTTGTCTGCAGACACATCCGTACTGTTAAGGCTACATTTACTTTTCCTTCCAAATGTTTACAGATGTTTAATTACACAGGAAGTCTAAGTCGTTTCCGCCCAGTAAAATAACAGTACAATCAACAATTCCGTGACACTCCCCTAGTATTTTAAAATACATTTACTGCATTTTCTATGAGTTTAAGTTTATATTTCAAAGTTAGTTTAAGAATTTCAGGATTCTGTTTCCACAGGCCGCCAGATGTGTAACAGAAAGACCGTATTCTACACGGTAATAGCTTTTAATCTATAGAGCAGGTTGGAGTCTGCTTTTAATGTTCAGGCTAGCTGTGTGCTGTTACGCTAGAACAGAACCAGACTAGTTCTGCTTGGGGTTTGCCAACAGCGGAGAGCTTATCTAAAATCCACAAATTGCACAAGTTTACCTTGACCAAACCACTGTCTGGCCTGCACTATTACAACATTGCTTGCATATAGGATAAGATAAGAGTATGGGCACACAATGATCTACTACCACTTACCTTACCACATCTCCCCTCAATGAATTGAGAAAATAAATGCTTATTCAGGTTTCAAATATTGGTTTAGTGCTGGATTCCTCTCATATTTCTCCTTTGATGCATATCATGATGCTTCGGGCTATTGTCTAACTTACTGCTCATTTGTCTTTTACAGGAAACCACAGTCTCACAAGAAAATAACTAAGAAGCTGAAGACATTTGCGTTTGGAATGACAATGTTGTAAATTCAGTCAACATGACACTGCAAAGAAGCAAAATGCGGACCTACAACTAAACAACCGTTTATATTGGAGCGGACAGTTCAAAAGGACATGTAGGTAGTTAGAATGGCTTTATCACTGGCCAGTGTGAGCTTGGCAAAAACTGATGAGCACAGGATGAATGCATGAATAGGCTTAGCCATGGATTGAATCTGCTCTTTGTTTGGTAGGCCTGAGGAGACCCCTTCCCAATAACAGCATTCCTATGTGTCTATGACCTCTAACCACACTTTTGGACTGTTACGGCAGACGGTTGAAGTGTATAATGTATGAGTGGAAATAGGTTGTCTATTCAATCACACAAAGTGATGATCTAAAAGCATTCTGTGATCAACAGTTTTACACTCAATGGAGCACTTTTATTACAGTATAGATTTTTACACAAAATGATCTTAACACTTGTCAAAATAGTGATGTAACATGAAATAGTTTGTAAAGTCAAATTAGAGCATTTGGCAAAGGTAAAGCTTTATAAATGTATTGGAAAATACGATGCCTGTAATTTATATTTGCCGTGTTCAGTTTTTGGGGATGAGAAGGGGTGTTAATTGGTATTAGCTATTTCAGTGTCATTCTTGAATGTGTTTCATAGGTTGAAAACCAATGTATTAGGAGACCAGTCAAGGAGAGTCTGGACTTTAGGGGCAGGGTTGTATTATAATAAAGACAATGTTCTCACTTTTTCTCAGGATTTTGCCTGTTTTAATTGTAGATGTATTTATATAGTTTACAACATAGTGCCACAATAGCATTGTCAGTTAGAGATTCTACAGTACTTTTGTATACTTTTTAGCCAATAGTTCTGAAAGTAGTGCTCATGAGCCAAAAGTGGTCCCCGGAAATTGTGTTCTACGTCACATGTGCAGATATGTGCACCACATCATTGCTCTGCTGTGTGTGCAACTTGTTAGCTGTCACTCAAATGGCAAGGGCCTGAAGCTCATTGGCAATAACTCGAATTGCTTGGGGGCTGGCCCATGGGGAAGATTTTGGGATTTCGTAGCTAATTGAGGTCAGACAGTAATTCTGCTCATAGATTATGCATGTATGAACTAAACATTGACACATCCAGCCCAAATCTGGAGGCTTAAATAATTACGCAACATGACTTTAAAATGCATATAAGATATTGTGAATGATAAGCCTTGCTTTGACTGTTGACCATTAAACATTACATGTCTTGAGAAGTTGTTGTGTGTTTATTTTATCAATCTGTACTCTCCAACAAACAAAATGTTTTTGACATTACTGATATAAAACCCACTTTATATATATTGATATAAGTTCTCACTTAACAAATGTTTGCATGTACAGTACATTTGTTCTTGACACAATCTTTTATGAACGTGTTAAAATCTGAATTTGTCCCAGTATTGAATGTGGTAAAGTCTTGTCCTGGTATATGCTACACTGGTTAAAAGTGATGATAAGAGTCCAGTTTTAATGCGGTGAATTAATAAGGCAATTGTAACAGATAGGAGGACCACTTTAAATGTATCGTAGTTTGTGTTCATTGTGTGCCTAATGACATTTGAATGAAACTTGAGAAAATGACTTGATAATGGAAGTATAGTTCCTCTACCAACATTATCCTAATGCCAGTGATTCAGCTAACACGCATGTCCTCAAGCATAGCAATACATCAACTCATTGATGGTGAAATGGACTGCACACACAACATATTTTACCTAATGTTTTTCACAGGGTAATATTTGGTGTGTGTAGGAAAATGCGTGCGTGTATCAAACTGTTTTATATTCTCAGCATGATACATTAATCATCGACTAACAATGGATTAATAGCAGTTTAAGGATATCAAATCAAATGTTGTTCCTTCTACTGTGCCAGTGACTGTAACAATCTTGCTAGCTTGGAAAAATCAGTTGGGCGGGGTTTTGGTCTAGCACCAAAGTACATCAAGTACACAAGCAACAGCTAAAATTAGTGGAGTTAACTTCATGGCTATGGTGTCAGAATGAGTATAAATGTGTAACATAGGTTTCAATGAGTTTGAGTTCATTATATTTCATAACCATAGTCTGTTCCTTTCCTAACGTAACCTTGCCTATGACCACAAACATAAAAGAGTTCCAAGCTGTGCCAGAGCACTGTGGTTTTACAGCCCCGTCAGTAATGTAGCTACGGGTCAGACAAATGCCAAAATTTGCCACGTTGCTCATTTAACTCCTCATGGTTCAGAGGAGGCTCATTAGTATCCTATCAATAACTAAGAATTTCTAACAGACAGTGAGAATGAGTTGTGTAAAACTAAGGATGTGTCCAGTAGAAAGTTTGTGACCAGACTTTGTGACCATAATGCGACCAGACCTGAACACATACGGAGTTTGTCACAATAAAAATGGTTACTGCATTGTGGTGGACTAAAGCCAAAGTTGCATAACCTTCTGGAGAGTACAGCATGAATTGTGCCAGTGTGCACCTTTTATTGGAGGGGATATGAACCTACCACACATATTAATGGCACCTATTCCTAGGAACCTTGAGCTTAATCTGAAATCTGATACTTGTACTGGAAACTCAAATGAAACTTGATGAACACATGAGTTTGAAAACTGAGTAAGCAAAAATTGACGCAGTCATTTTCTAAGTGGTATAACCATAGAAAAATAAATAAGCTATTAATATGAGGAAAGATACATATAAATGGCATGGATGGTGGTGACTATCTTATAGGTACTTTGAAAACTAAAGTGAAATGTTCACTTATGTGATCAGGTATTTAGTGCAAGAAACTCTGACTACCCACTGGACATAATAGTTGGAAATCATTTTGACTGCTGATCATTTTGTTCAGGAAAAACATTAATGTAAAATGCCCTCTCATTCATACCACTGACAAAACATTTCTAAATGAAGCTCATGCATGGATGCAGGTCAATACAAATAGTCCCTTTGCAAGATTCTTACAAATAAGAATGAAAAATGTAATCACAAACTTGAATGGTTTTCGCTGTTGCACCAAAAATAAATCAGCAGCACAAGCATGCAGAACTCAGTAGATTATGAAAATATATTTCACAAAATATTTGACCTTAATGAAATGTTTCCTTTTCATAGGACATCTACTGTGCACATTGTTCTCAGTGGACCACAGTATCATATCTTTAGACCAGTTGTGACAGTCCATAAAACATAATTGCCATGTTTATTTTCCAAACCATTCCTCTGTTCTGCTCTGACAATTTATTCTTATTGACTGGGAAAGCACACAGCAAAGTCTGCATTCTGTCCACAAATGAAAACGCAGTGTTCTATGATTTATAACCTAGAGAATTGTTAATACCACTCCTGCCAATTCAGAAAACAGACAGGGAATCAATTTTATGAAATAAAGATCAACTAGGCCATCATTCTAAATTATGATTGCTTCTCAATTATAATTTCACTGTTTTCTGACCATTGTAATTTCATAATTTCCAAATAATTTATATATATTTTTACATCAGCACTTTACTGGTAAAAATATGCTACAACTTCCCGGAAACATAGAGCAACATAAAGTTAATCTTTGCCCGAAACTTCATACAGGAACATGCGGTCTTTACCCAAAATCTTTACTGGCAAAACGATATGCCAATTTCCCAAAAACCTCTGATGACCAAAGTCTATGAGTGGAGTGGGGTGAGTGTGCATTGCATAACCACCAGTATTAGTCTCTGTCTCTAGAGATCTGTATCCTCCAGCAGCTCAGGTGGGTCAGATCAAGCAGCAGGCTTCACTGGTGACCGTAGGTTCAGGAAGGAACAAGATTCATCAAGGCAGACAAGTGTCCCCAAAAAGGCTGATATTCTGTATGGAATTGTGCAGTTGAGTTACCCAATAATACAAACATGCTTGTGAAATAGGCCCTTTTATATGCCATTAAATATGCGCCAGTGCTGTGAAAAGAAGCACAGTGTAGTGGCATGAAGTCAAACACATTTAACTGGTCACTAGAGAAACATGTTGAGAAACCTTTTTCTTGGCCAGTCTTCCTTAAGGAGAATACAGAGAATCGAAAACGTGTCTACTCCAAAAGAACACTTTGTTCAAGGTCTGGCAATCCACTTGCTGAAACAACTCCATTGCCTTATGTCACTCTGCATAACTGAAAGGAAGCCTTGGTAAACATCTCAAAAACACAGTACACAGATGCACAGTGCTTGCCAGGTGATCAATGGGAGCATGGCATTCATCCTACTATTTAAGTGAGAATGTGGATATATTGGAGTGAACAAACTTAAGCGATAAGGCAATAAAAATGTCCAAAAACATATTTGTTTAAAGAGGTCATTGTGGATACAAATACATCAGTCCAGGACACAATGTGTTCTCTTTCCAATGATTGCTCCATCCTTTCAACTCCCCTTTACTTTATTATGTCACCAGCTACGTTTCCACTAACTTGTCCAGTTTGGACACACCTACGCATTCAAACTACGAAACAACAAATATGGAATCATGCCGTAACCAGAAAAGGGTTAAACAAATCAAAATCTATTTTAGATTTTAGATTCTTCAAAGTAGCCACCTTTTGCCTTGATGACAGCTTTGCACACTCTTGGTATTCTTAACCAGCTTCATGAGTTATTCACCTGGAATGCTTTTCCAACCGTCTTGAAGGAGTTCCCACATATGCTGAGCAATTGTTGGCTGCTTTCCTTCACTCTGCGGTCCAACTCATCCCAAACCATCTCAATTGGGTTGAGGTCGGGTGATTGTGGAGGCCAGGTCATCTGATGCAGCAGTCCATCACTCTCCTTCTTGGTCAAATAGCCCTTACACAGCCTGGAGGTGTGCTTTGGGTCATTGTTCTGTTGAAAAACAAATGATAGTCCCACTGTAAGTGGTGCGTGTTGGTGGCAGGGAAGTCAGGCACAGAAGAACGAACTTATTATAAACGGAGTTGTTTAATAAATGCTGATAAAACTCCAAAAACCAAAATGTACAAAATAACAAAAGTGGGTACAAAACCCATCGCACACCAACACAATACATGCACATCACATACAAGCAAACAATCTCCAACAAGGACATGAGGGGAAGCAGAGGGTTAAATAGACCACATGTAATTGATGGGATTGGAACCAGGTGT
The DNA here is from genome assembly GCF_045679555.1 of Salvelinus alpinus. NCBI lineage: Eukaryota > Metazoa > Chordata > Actinopteri > Salmoniformes > Salmonidae > Salvelinus > Salvelinus alpinus. The sequence goes on along the minus strand of NC_092104.1, from coordinate 51,473,096 downwards.
GAAGGAAGACAAGACAAAACCAATGGAAAATTAAAAATGGATCAGTGATGGCTAGAAGGTCGGTGATGTCGACCGCCGAACACCACCCGAACAAGGAGAGGGACCGACTTCGGTAGAAGTTGTGACAGTACCCCCTCCCTTAAGCGCGGCTCCAGCACGCGTCGGCACCGACCTCGCGGATGACCCGGAGGGCGAGGCGCAACGCGATCCGGGTGGAGACGGTGGAAATCTCGCAGCATAGAAGGATCCATCACATCCTCCACCGGAACCCAGCATCTCACCTCCGGACCATACCCCTCCCAGTCCACGAGGTACTGAAGGCCCCTCGCCCGACGTCTCGAATCCAGTATGGAACGAACGGAGTACGCCGGGCGAGGGGCCTTCAGTACCTCGTGGACTGGGAGGGGTATGGTCCGGAGGAGAGATGCTGGGTTCCGGTGGAGGACGTGTTGGATCCTTCCATGCTGCGAGATTTCCACCGTCTCCATCTGGATCGCCCTGCGCCTCGCCCTCTGGGTTGTCCCAGAGGTCGGTGCTGATGCACTGCTGGAGCCGCGCGTCGGGGGGTACTTTCACGACTTCCGCCGAAGTCGGTCCCTCTCCTTGTTCGGGCGGTGTTTTGGCGGTCAACGTCACCGACCTTCTAGCCATCACTGATACATCTTTCATTTTCCATTGGTTTTGTCTTGTCTTCCTTCACACCTGGTTCCAATCCCATCAAACCCTCTGTTTCCCCTCGTGTCCTTGTCGGAGATTGTTTGATTGTATGTTTGTGTATTATGTGTTGGTGAGCGACGGGTTTTGTACCCACTTTTTATTATTTTGTCATTTTGTTTTTGGAGTTTTGTGAAGCACTCATTAAACAACTCCGTTTATACTAAGTTTGATTCTCCTGCGCCTGACTTCCCTGCCACCAACACGCACCCATTACACCAAATAGTGCTATCTTCTGTATTCCACACCTACCTTGTCACCACACAACTGATTGGCTCAAACGCATTAAGAAGGACATAAATTCCACAAATTAACTTTGAACAAGGCACACCTGTTAATTGAAATGCATTCCAGGTGACTACCTCATGAAGCTGGTTGAGAGAATCCCAAGAGTGTGCAATGCTATCATCAAGGCAAAGTGTGGCTACTTCGATGCATCTCAAATATAAAATATATTTTGAGTTGTTTAACACTTTTTTGCTTACTACATGATTCCATATGTGTTATTTCATAGTTTTGAGGTCTTCACTATTATTCTACAATGTATAAAATAGTCAAAATAAAGAAAAACCTTTGAATGAGTAGGTGTGTCCAAACCTTTGACTGGTACTGTATATAAATGCATTTAAATCAGTCAAGGATATTTGTATTGTCGTGGTAATTATTCTAATCAAAGGAGATACTTTTAGATTTCTTCAAAACAATCAAACTTTAATTACTGCAGTTATGGAGTTGGTCGGTAACCACCCTGGAGGTGATCACTGAGAACTCAGAAGAGCAGAACTGAGTTACAGCTCAGCTCAAGACATATCCTTCTGAACACATGACAAACAGCAGATGTGTGGAATGGGTCAAAAGGTTAGGATTTGCATGAAATAAATTAATAATTCACAGCAGTATCTGCTGTGAAGACTGTTCTCATTTTAAGGAAACCAGGGTTTGGCCCCCAAAACGAGGTTCCTCTCAACCCAAGCCATCTCTTCCTGGTACCTTCCATTACACAAACACCAATTCAGTCTGTGAACTGCAGGCTCAGTCAGACCAGAGCCATCTGCCTCACATGAATGGAATGTGGCTTGTTAGGTTTATCACCTAAGGCTACTGTCAGCATTAACACATGAGAGTTATAAGAACCCTACGCTACGAAAACGTCACTTCCAGTCGTAGCTGTTTCGAAGTGCCGCTTTTTTATGGAATCGCGTATCGCCACGGTCCGTGCCATGATGAAACTTGTACTCCTGTCGATCTGAATTAATTGGATGGTGAAGCTTGCATCCAGCCAACCAGAAAAGCAAGGGGAAGCAATTTGGGTTAGGCGATGTGCACTGAACACTCCTATGAAATCCTGAATAAGGTACTCGTCATCTATAGCTAACGAGACTCCAGATATAACTCCTTTGGCAGGCGCCCTGCTCTGAAGATAAATGGAGGTCACTTCCGATGTGGGCAATTTTGCCAGATACAGTGCACGATTCTTCTGTTGTTCATTGACCAAAAACAAAAACAAAAGAAGGCCGCTTCTTGTCACCTTGATTGAATCCACCTTTCCCACTACTCTCTTCACAGTCCTTGATAGTAAAAATGGATCTCTCAAATGAACGTCCAAAAATCGCAGTCCAACAAGAAATACATTATTAGACCAATTGTTACGAATCCCTTTGGCCCGACAATCTAGGGGGGATGGTAATGGGACCCGTAACACAACTCATGCAAATTATTATAGTGACAACGTAACAGTGAGAACAAAAATAACCACAGACAACTAAATTACTACCGTCAAACACTCAAGGTTTATTTAAAAACACACGGTAATGGGGGGAGCAGGAAAAGGGGCTGAGCGGGACCCAAGGAATGAAAGAATAATCCAAAAACACCCCTAAGCTAGACTAGCCTACTTCACAAACAGCTAACTAACTAACCAAAAATACAGGGGGTGGTCCGCCCAGTTCTAACTAGTGTTTATATAACAAAGTTTACCTACGGGTAGTGTATGCCCAAGGGCGACTTGTCTGGTTACCCCCTTTTCCCACCATCAAACAAACACTCAAACACCATAACCAAAACAATACTCACAGGTGGGGACAAAGTGACGTGTAGATGCAAAACACACAAGCGATCTACAGACAGAAGGCATTTACAAAAGAGATTGAGCTGGGGAGAAAACAACTGACAGGGGTTTTAAACCAAGGGAAAGGGACTGTGATTGGGTAAGGGAAAAGGAGCAGGTGTCTTCCGATTAGCGACTGATTGATGACTGATTGGGGAATGATTATTGTCACCTGTGAGTAGGGGAGAAGGAGAGAAAATAAATACACACAGGATACACACAGAACACTTGTATCCGTAACACCAATCCTTGTCTTCCAATACAACTTTTGCTAACTCCGTTCCATTTTTGGATTTCACCGTTTTCCATTCATGGTCACAAACTTCAGTTGCCGTACTTTCAGATTCAAGCAACATTTTCACTTCCGCCAGCTCCAACCTTCTCTCTATTGACCCTTGGAGCCTTCATCAAGTTTTGGTTCTACAAAGCTGTGGTCCATCATAACATTCAATAATCAATCATCAATTCATTCATTAATTATTGCACCATATGCGATCAATTATCAGTTCTAAACATGTATTTTTCTTCTCTATGCTGCCTGCAGCATTATCTATTTTACCTGCGCGCTGTGGCAGACGAGGCGGTTTAGTCAAGACGTTTACACAGATCAGACACGGACAGAGTAGGATTAGCTCAGTTTCAAAGGTGTTTATTAAAATAATAGTTCAAAAGAAAAGAATAGGTCTCCCCCATGAGACCCTCTCCGGGATACCGTCTTCTTGGCTCCGAGTCTTACTGTATCCTGTGGGGATCAAAAACTGAACTCACTCCTGTTACCTCTGCAACCATCCCCAACTATACAGGAGTCCTTTCTCCTTTCTCCTCTCTCCTTTCTCCTTTCTCACCCCCCACCACCACTCTCTTCCCTGTGTGCTGCTCTTCTAGCAGCTTTATGGGACGTGTACAGCTGGTGAGCAATCAGCCCTTGATTACTCAACAACTCCCAATCAGCCCCAATTAGTCCTGGCCGGAGAACCCGTCGAGACCTGGCACGTCCAGCAGATGGAGCCATCGCCTCATGATGTATACTCCGTCTGTCACCAGGCCTGGACGAGTCTCCCCCTGGTGGCTGACCTGCTATACGCCACAGCGCATATTTGACAGTCGTTGGTCGGAGTCACCAGAGGAGCCAGTATTAATCCTGCTGTAGAATTCATTGCAGCCAGCAGGTCAAACTAACTACTAATGAAAACAACTGTTTGTCACTAAATCCGGCGAGAACTAGGACAATGAAAAACAGCTAGCTGGAGCTCTTTTGAGCAGTTGGCTGGATATGTCCTCACCCGCTATATGCTATAAGCTTAATGCTGATTGGTTTTGGTTCTACCCACTATTGTGCTGTCCGGTCAGAACATGATGAGGCCCATATTGAACACTTGGTCACCACCAGACACAAACACAGACACAGTTGACTCCATTAAAGTTCTGTATATTGTTGTTTGGTTATTTTCGATGGACGCAAAACACTTCAAGATAGTAAAAGAGCATGTGGGAGTTCGTCATTATACAATACTTGGTTCTTCTCGAGATGGCAGGTGAACACACTCTAACCTGATGTGTGCGGGGTGGAGCCCTGAGTGCATCCAAGCACCCTGATTGGTTGGATGGGGTGAAGGGTGATTGACAGTACTGAAGGCCAGTCAGGTTAAGAGGGCCGGCCTTTTTTACAGCCACCCTTGGATTTCTCTGCTGGGAATCCACACATTTTAAAAGGCCTCGATGGGGGGGCTATTCCTGAAAGTGCCTAGTCCTATCCGGCAGGAGCCTAGTGGGATGGGAGACCGAGGGCCTAGAACTAGGGCAGGAGGTTTGGCATGTAGCACTGTGGGAGTTGACTGCTTGCCGACTGAGGCTGGGGGCTGTGGACCAACTGAGGGCAGAGACTGCAGACCTAGTGGGGTAGAGAACCTATAGCCTGGTGGAGCAGTGGACTGAGCGCTGGAGACAGCGAAACTAGAACGGCTGAAGGCTGGGAGCCTAGTGGTAATAACATTGGGCCTGCCAGGGACACCGATTCTGGGCCTGCCAAGGACACCAGCTCTGGGCCTGCCAGGAAAACTGACTGAGAGCGATAGAGCTCTGGGCCTACTAGAAGAACTGGTAACACTGAACCTAGCCGGGCAGGAACCTAATGACCCACCTGGGCTAGGGACTGAGGGGCAACAAGTGCTTGAAACAGCAGATTTTATACATGTTAAAAAAATTAAGTTAACATTCCGCCTTGGGGGTAACTCCTCAATTTGTTTTATGCATGCCAGCAAAGCCACTACACAACACTAAACAATACATAACTTGCACAAACTGTTAGGGCCTACATAAAGCTGTCCCAACAGCAGAGCTTTCATTTCAGCAGCATGGAGTGATGCTTTATTGCTGGATGACAGCATGGCCAATGTATTCAACCTTTTCTGGGCCATGGTGTTGCATGTGAATTTTTGTCCTTTTAAGCTTGGAAAAGAGACCCTTCAACCCAGACTTGGACCACACACCCTCTCCACTGAATAGCAGGCTAGTGATTGCTTTGCAACGCTTGCAGTTAGCCATTGAGTCCTTCCAAATCACTCATTGTTGAATTTGCGATTTCCAAATTGTTGTGCATGTTTATGTCCAATGGCCGATGAGCACCGATACATTTTATCTACAATTTCACTTCATATGACAAGGATTGAAAACGATTTGCCAGTAGATTGTCGACTTGATTCATGATGATGACTGCTAGCTTACTAGCTAAGATTAGGAAAGTATGATGTTGACATGATCAGTCCAATCAAAGCTATGGTAGATATAACGTGAATTGACGTGATTTTATCTGTGGCCAATGACCTTGAGCCTTCTTGGATGGGCACTTCTAATGTAAATCTACGGCAGCACCCAAGAGGCTTGAATTTTCGAGCTCTCCCCGTAGATTTTGAGGTGACGTAGTGTCCCAATGAGTGACAGAACACTGAGCCAATCACAGCGCAACTAGAGAACATTACCAACCCCTAAGCTCTGTATTTTCCGCTCGCTGTCCCACCACCACAGAAAGCACTGAGCGAGGCTGAAACACCTGCATTTTGGAGCTGTCTTACTCAAGAAAGCAAAAAAAAGAGACCATGTTTTTTTAAACATTATTTGCAAACTGATATGTGACACGTATTAATGCCAAAATAACATGCAAAACAGGCCAAAAAAACAGGTGGGGCTCAAAACACCCTGAATGACGGTTGCCACTAGGTACAACTATGGTACTTTCACTTATACCATGGTATAGTCTGTATCATGGAAATGTACCATGGTTTTAGCTTTGAAGTATTATGGTACTGCCAAGCACCTAAATAATACCACGGTATTACCCAGTTTTTACTATGGTATACAGTGCATTCGGAAAGTATTCAGACCCCTTGAACCTTTCCTCATTTTGTTAGGTTACAGCCTTATTCTAACATGGTTTAAATTATCAATCTACACACAATGCAACATAATGACAAGGCGAAAACAGGTTTTAGAATTTTTGCTCCATGGATTGATGAGTAATTGAAAAACGGTATGGTTGAAAAAGATACGGCAAAAGGAGTGGCTAATAAGTCTGGCTGCACATCTGACTGGCTGACTTACTGCAAATTGAGAAATTATGTGACCAAACTCAACAAAAATAAGAAGAAGCTTTATTATGAAGCCAAGATCATAATATAAAAACTTTGGAGTGCTTTAAATGACATTATGGGCAGAAAGCCAAATTCACTCAATATTTCATCGAATCAGACGGCTTATTCATCACAAAACTATTTGATGTTGCTAATCATTTTATTGATTACTTCATTGTGTCACAACCTGATCTGTTTCACCTGTCTTTGTGCTCGTCTCCACCCCCTTATCTTACGAACTCTGCCCTGGACTACCGACCCCTGCCTGCCCTTGACCTTTCGTTTGCCTGCCCCATGTTGATATAATAAACGTCTGTTATTCGAACTGTCTGCATCTGGGTCTTTTCCTGAGCCGTAATACATTCGCAAAGTAGGCAAACTTAGGCATGAAATGCCAACAACGAACAGTGAGCCATTGTATTCGTGCACAAAAAAACAAATAATGAAAGAAAAGCATTGCAAGTTCGAATTTTGTAAAGTTAGTGTGGGAGAGGTGGAAATATTATTGTTATCGATCAATAATGACAAACCTCCTGGCATTAATAACTTAGATGGAAAGCTACTGAGGATGGTAGCTGACTCTATAGCCACTCCTATCTGTCATGTCTTTAATCTGAGCCTAGAGAAAAGTTTTTGGCCTCAGGCCTGGAGGGAAGCCAAAGTAATTCCGCTACCCAAGAGTGGTAAAACGGCCTTTACTGGTTCTAACAGCAGACCTATCAGCTTGCTGTCACCTCTTAGCAAACTTTTGGAAAAAATGTTGTTTGACGAAGAAATGTGTCCTACTTCTCTGTAAATTAACAACAGACTTTCAGCATGCTTATAAAGAAGGGCACTCAACATGTACTGCACTGACACAAGTGACTTATGGTTGAAATAAATTGATAATAATAAGATTGTGGGAGCTGTACTGATACATTTCAGTGCAGCCTTTGATATTATTGAACATAACTTGTTGTTGAAAAAATGTATGTCTTATGGCTTTTCAACCTCTGCCATATTGGGGATTCAGAGCTATCTATCTAAAAGAACTCAAAGGTTTTTCTTTAATGGAAGCTTCTCTAATTGTCAAACATGTAAAGTGTGGTGTACCGCAGGGTAGCTCTCTAGGCCCTTTACTCTTCTCTATTTTTACCAATGACCTGCCACTGTCATTAAACAAAGCATGTGTTCATGTATGCTGATGATTCAACCATATACGTATCAGCAACCACAGCTAATGAAGTCACTAAAACCCTTAACAAAGAGTGGGTGGCCAGTAATAAACTGGTCCTGAACATCTCTAAAACTAAGAGCATTGTATTTGGTACAAATCATTCCCGTAAATTCTAGACCTACGCTGAATCTGGTAATGAATGGCGTAGCTGTTAAATAAATTGAGGAGACTAATTGACTTGGTGTCATCTTAGATTGTAAACTGTCATGGTCAAAACATATAGGGTGGGTTGCACCAACATGGATTAACTCTTAAACTGGATTAAATCAAGGTTTATCTATTCATCTTGTTGCACCAAATGTTAAACCTAGTTTTAAATTAATCATAGTTAAATTAAATCCTTCCTCTAATCTAAGTTTAGTTTTCACTTTAAACCTATATTAATTTTAAGCCTGTTGCTCAATGAATAAAAAAATATATATATAAACTTAGATTGGAGATTAATTCTAAACTGCCACTTGAGGTGGTTTAATTAACTGATAAAATGGCAGCATATCTACTGTGGGGAGACCAACATGAATTAATCAGAGAATAATTAGAGACAGGTTGAATCCTGTTGAGTTTTATAATAATTAACTCATTATTAGTAGGCTATTTACGTGCATATTTTGTACAACAATTGAATTGGGGCTGATGATATGCCCAGCCTTGGTACGAATGATGATGTTATGCAACATGCTGTAAACGGGCCTGATAACGGTAACTTTGTAGTGAAGTAGCATTGACGTTAGTTTTAACGTGCATTATAGGCATTGATATTTACCAGTTATTTAGGCTTACTAAATATCGGTGGGTCAAATTGTCCGTCATCGTCACAGGGGTTATGGAGAGGGGCAGACTGCTGGGGAATCATCTTGCATATCTTCTGGGTGATAGGACCAATTCCCTTGGACGGAGACCCCCCTCTTACTACGGTCTGAAATAGCCCCTGCCTCTCCTTTGCCGCATCCTTTTTGGCTTTCGCTTTTACGTTTTTATTCCAGCACATTTTCATCCGATTTGGCTCCCTCTTCTCTTTAATCCGTGTCGATCCTATACATTTGTCACATAAAATGGCCCAGGTGTCTTCCTTCTTTTTGACAGTCATGTTGTCTGGCTTTTTATCCTCCAGTACGTTATTAAATTCCTCCATCCGCTCTGACAAGAGTTTTTTTCATAAGCGAAGAAATTTGAACCTCTTTGACATGCCATGATCAGGTGGCTAGCGGACAAATAATACATGGCTAAATAACATTAAGTAACGGCAATAATAAATAATATTGTATGCTAGCTAGCTTGTTTTATAAACTAGCTAGCTACAGTAGCTAACGTTAGCTAACAAATTCGTTTTCTGTCTAGTACTGGCAAATAACAGATTTTATTTTAAATCAGCCAACCCATGAGAACCTTTCACGATGGAGTTGCAGTAGTTCTGTAAGGTTCTGTATTTATTTTCTTAGTCAACCTTGTGTTCTGTTTCATTATGTTCTTGAACGTAGCCTTGTTTCTTTGTGTTCTTGAACGTAGCCCTGTCTTTCATTTTTGTTCATTGATTTCACCTGTGTTAGTTACTCACCTGGTCTCATCAGCTTCTTATTTGGTTCAGTTCATTCTGTTTATGCCTTTGTTAGGTATTGTTCGTTTTGATGCTACTAAAGCCTTTTCCTAGCTCGTTTGTGAGAACCAGTTATAGCCTTCAGTCCTAGTTTTTGTCTAGTTTTGTCTTATCTTGATTATTATCCAGTTGTGTGGTCGAGTGCTGCAAGGAAAGGCCCAGAACAGAGTGGCACGTCTTGCTCTTCATTGTAATCTAAGGGCTGATATAAATGCTATGCATGCCAGTCTCTCTTGGCTAAGAGTTTAGGAGAGACTGACTGCATCACTTCTTCTTTTTATAAGAAACCTTAATGTGTTGAAAATTCCAAATTGTTTGCATAGTCGATTTACACACAGCTCTGACACACACACTTACCATACCAGACATGCCACCAGGGGTCTTTTTACAGTTCCCATATCCAGAACAAATTCAAGAAAGCGTACAGTATTATATAGAGCTCTTATTTCATGGAACTCCGTTCCATCTCATAATTCATTCCATCCAACTAACACCTCACAGCACAACGTCTCTCCCCTATTTGACCTAGATAGTTTGTGTGTATGTATTGATAACTAGGCTATGTGTGCCTTTTTAAAATGTTTTATTATTTAGTTTTGTCCTTGGGCTGTTCTTGTCTATTGGTTAGACTGGTTAGACTGTAAACTCTCCTTCCAGACTCACATTAAGCATCTCCAATCCAAAATTAAATCTAGAATCAGCTTCCTATTTTGCAACAAAGCATCCTTCATTCATGCTGCCAAACATACCCTCATAAAACTGACTATCCTACCGATCCTCGACTTCGGCGATGTCATTTACAAAATAGCCTCCAACACTCAACACAACAAATTGGATGCAGTGCCATCCGTTTTGTCCCCAAAGCCCCATATACTACCCACCACTGCGACCCGTATGCTCTCGTTGGCTGGCCCTCGTTTCATATTCGTCGCAAAAACCATTGGCTCCAGGTCATCTATAAGTCTTTGCTAGGTAAAGCCCCGCCTTATCTCAGTTCACTGGTCACCATAGCAGCACCCACCCGTAGCACGCGCTCCAGCAAGTATATTTCACTGGTCATCCCCAAAGCCATCTCCTCATTTGGCCGCCTTTCCTTCCAGTTCTCTGCTGCCAATGACTGGAACGAATTGCAAAAATCACTGAAGCTGGAGACTTATATCTCCCTCATTAACTTTAAGCATCAGCTGTCAGAGCAGCTTACCGATCATTGCACCTGTCCACAGCCCATCTGTAAATAGCCCACCCAACTACCTCATTCCCATATTGTTTTTTGTTTTTTTGCTCCTTTGCACCCCAGTATCTCTACTTGCACATTCATCTTCTGCACATCTATCACTCCAGTGTTTAATTAATCAATTGTAATTATTTTGCCACTATTGCCTATTTATTGCCTTACCTCCCTAATCTTACTACATTTGCACACACTGTATATAGATTTTTCTATTGTGTTATTGACTGTACGTTTGTTTATCCCATGTGTAACTCTGCTTTGCTTTATCTTGACCAGGTCGCAGTTGTAAATGAGAACTTGTTCTCAACTGGCCTACCTGGTTAAATAAAGGTGAAATAAAAAAATAAAAAAATAAATTAATGTTCTGTATTATGCCATGTTTCATATTTTGTGTGGACCCCAGGAAGAATAGCTGCTGCTTTTGCAACTGCTAATGGGAATCCTAATAAAATACCAAATACCAAACTGAAATGTGGGAGAATGTAAGATTTATGGTAGCCTAATCTTTGGCATTTTGTAATCATTTACAGTATTTATAGTCAAGGGGTGTTGTGCTTGTTTCGGCCTGCAGAATGTGCTTCCCGCTCTAGTGGTTGCTTCACGCGCTCTCACTCTACAGTGGCTCTCGCGCTAGCCTGCCTAGTCAGTGAGTCAGTTGAACGAGAGAGCCAACTGAAAAGTGACGAGAGAAGCACCAGATAAACAAAATATTTTAAATGTTATGATCACGGTGAGCGAGTTATAAAGCATAGGATATGAAACACCAAGTTAAGCGGAGTGTAATTATATAATTGTTGTTCATTTTTTATGATGTTTTGATAGTTTAATTATTTATAAAAGTCTGTAAGCACAGAAGCTAACGTCGGCGGCATGGCATCAGGCGACAGGACCAATGAACGACCAGCATCCCGGAGTTGCCTCTTCACTGTTGACGTTGAGACTGGTGTTTTGTGGGTACTATATAATGAAGCTGCCAGTTGAGGACTTGTGAGGCCTCTGTTTCTCAAGCTAGACACTCTAATGTACTTGTCCTCTTGCTCAGTTGTGCACCGGGGCCTCCCACTCCTCTTTCTATTCTGGTTAGAGCCAGTTTGCGCTGGTCTGTGAAGGGAGTAATACACAGCGTTGTATGAGATCTTCAGTTTCTTGGCAATTTCTCGCATGGAATAGCCTTAATTTCTCAGAACAAGAATAGACTGACGAGTTACAGAAGAAAGTTATTTGTTTCTGGCCATTTTGAGCCTGTAATCGAACCCACAAATGCTGATGCTCCAGATACTCAACTAGTCTAAAGAAGGCCAGTTTTATTGCTTCTCTAATCAGAACAACAGTTTTCAGCTGCGATAACATCATTTTAAAAGGGTTTTCTAATGATCAATTAGCCTTTTATAATGATCAACTTCGATTAGCTAACACAACGTGAAATTGGAACATAGGAGTGATGGTTGCTGATAATGGGCCTCTGTATACCTATGTAGATATTCCATAACAAATCAGCCGTTTCCAGCTACAATAGTCATTTACAACAATAACAATGTCTACACTGTATTTCTGATCAATTTGATGGTGTTTTAATGGACAAAATAAATTATTTTCTTTCAAAAACAAGGACAATTCTTAGTGACCCCAAACTTTTGAACGGTGGTGTATATATCAATATATAAACATAATTAATCAGTGTACTGGTAAAACAGTTGGTTATGATTGGGGAACCAGCTATACATTTAAACCCTACATGAAAATGTGCATAGGAGGAACCACCATGTCGGTACAACACTTAAAATTACATCGAGTAATTAGAAAATATTTTGATGGAGAAGAAATGACTCTTTTCAAATTATAAGAGAGAAAGAACTTCCTAACCAAATACTGTTGTTTGTGTGTTTGTGTCTGAGTGTGTGTTTGTATAAACGGAGAATGATAAGAAAATAAGGAGAAACAGGGATGATGATGATAATGACTGTCCACCACCTAACTTTGCTTGTTACAACTGTGGAAAAGAGGGAAATTTCACTAGAACGTGTCCAAACCCAAGAAAACAGAGGGCAGTGGGGGAAGGTTGGAAAACCGGACCTTCAACGAAAACAATCCTTTACAACCCACATATGGACTGACGCGAGTTAGAGACTGTTGACTCCCTTGGACAGCATTGAAAGATTTTTTGTCAAACCCCCTTGAGAAGCCGATGGTTTGTCTCTTCGTCAACAGTGAGATAATAGATTTTCTAGTAGATATTCAAGTAGATTTTTTAGTAGATACTGTGTTGTTTTAACCCCCACCTTGATTAGTCTCCCAGATGCAAGGATGATTTTGAGACAATTCGAGATTACGTTCTACTCTTCCAAGCTATCCCTATCTCAGTTACACCCACCACATCTTGTCTATGGAATGCAGTCTTTAACTCGTTTGTCAGCTCAAGCCATCTCTTGTGACCATATGCCCAGATTAGCTGTAGGAAGTGGAGACCCTAAAGACACAGCCTTAGTAGAACAGAAATATCTTACTATTAGTTAAATATGAATTGTTAACCATTAATATCAAATAAATCTGATAAATATGTAATTTCTCTCACACCAGATAAACTATTTTACATTTTCAAGGTGTCAAGACTCCCTTCATTCTTCTCACATGCTGTCCAAGGGCGTCAACTGTCTCTAACTGGCATTGCAATGTCTGTCATAAATTCCCATGTCCAAACCTCCCATGTCAAATGAATCAGTCAGCAATGTGGAGTGACTATGAAAGAGTTGCTCACAATGCCCCTACCTGTTAGAATTGATAGCACATGCATAAAACATCAATTCATTGCATGTTGTTCTGTAAATTTGGCAGGAAGAGATCTTCTCTGTAAATTGGGGATTACATGTGACTGGTACTATGCATAGGACTTATAAGATATCTTCTCAACTGCTCACAGTTGTTGGAAACAGAAAGACAGTTTTGTGTCACAGACTGGCTGACATTGCAGCGCAAATGTCTCACCATTGACAAGACATTTATATTATGGACAGATGATGGACCCTAATTTTGATGAATTAATGTGTTGTCAACATCAGTGATATTTGAAGCGTGAGACTGGTATAAGACATTACTTCCAACATATTCTCCAGTAGTAAATTGGCAGACATTCCAGTATTGGTTCTAATACAAGGTATCAAAACCGTTACCAATTGAAAGGCACAAATACCATAACTACTCTCCAGGGAAGTGGGTTTCACTAACTTAGAAAATTGTTAAATTGGCATATATTAGAGCGGTGAGTGAGTAAATCTAAACACTCTGGCCATGGTCAGGACGAGGTAAACTATAGCAAAATCATAGAGGCACTAAAAGAAGCAAAAGGGTATTCTAACAACTCGGCTTGAATATGAAAAAAATTGATGGATAAAATTGGGAAGCATTTTTCCTGCTGATGGGAAATATGCGAGAGCGGATACAAATTCATTGCTTTAACTAAATATGACATCCGCATAGAATAACATTACAGCAGTACAGTATGTACTGGTAATATATGTTAGCTAGCTCCCTAATGTTAGTCGGCTACTAAAATATCAAACTTGTCAGTATATTAACTATGCTATCCAATCTTTATTGATTGATTATTCACGCCATTCTTAGCTTAGCTAAATGGTATAGACATTGTGCGTTCTCAATGGACATTGTTAAATGGGGTGCTTTGTAAATTCGCTCTGGGTATTTGTTTGGATTTCAGAGCACTCTCGTATGAATGTACCAGAGCGCAGAATAACATGATGAATTTACGAAGGCTCAACACCCGTTGAATTAAAAAATATATATATTTCACCTTTATTTAACTAGGTAGGCTAGTTGAGAACAAGTTCTCATTTACAACTGCGACCTGGCCAAGATAAAGCAAAGCAGTTCGACACATACAACAACACAGAGTTACACATGCAATAAACTAAATAATACACTAGAAGAAAAAGTATATATACAGTGTGTGCAAATGAGGTAAGATAGGGGAGGTAAGGCAATAAAATAGGCCATAGTGGCAAGGTAATTACGATATAGCAATTAAACACTGGAGTGATAGATGTGTAGAAGATGAATGTGCAAGTAGAGATACTGGGTTGCAAAGGAGCAAAATAAATAAATAAATACAGTATGGGGATGAGGTAGTTGGATGGGCTATTTACAGATGGGCTATGTACAGGTGCAATGATCTGTGAGCTGCTCTGACAGCTGGTGCTTAAAGTTAGTGAGAGAGCTAAGAGTCTCAAGCTTCAGCGATTTTTGCAGTTCGTTCCTGTCATTGGCAGCAGAGAACTAGAAGGAAAGGCGACCAAAGAGGAATTGGCTTTGGGGGTGACCAGTGAAATATACCTGCTGGAGCGCGTGCTGCGGGTGGGTGCTGCTATGGTGACCAGTGAACTGAGATAAGTCGGGGCTTTACCTAGCAAAGACTTGTAGATGACCTGGAGCCAGTGGGTTTGGCGACGAGGGCCAGCCAACGAGGTCATGCAGGTCGCAGTGGTGGGTAGTATATGGGGCTTTGGTGACAAAACGGATGGCAATGTGATCGACTGCATCCAATTTGTTGAGTAGAGTGTTGGAGGCTATTTTGTAAATGACATTGCCGAAGTCGAGGATCGGTAGGATGATCAGTTTTACGAGGATATGTTTGGCATCATGTGTGAAGGATGCTTTGTTGCGAAATAGGAAGTTGATTCTAGATTTAATTTTGGATTGGAGATGCTTAATGTGGGTCTGGAAGGAGAGTTTGCAGTCTATCCAGACACCTAGGTATTTGTAGTTGTCCACATATTCTAGGTCAGAACCATCCAGAGTAGTGATGCTGGTCGGGCGAGCAAGTGCGGGCAGCGATCGGTTGAAGAGCATGCATTTCGTTTTACTTGCATTTAAGAGCAGTTGGAGGCCACGGAAGGAGAGTTGTATGGCATTGAAGCTCATCTGGAGGTTAGTTAGCACAGAGTCCAAAGAAGGGCCAGAAGTATACAGAATGGTGTTGTCTGCGTAGAGGTGGATCAGAGAATCACCAGCAGCAAGAGCAACATCATTGATGTATGCAGAGAAGAGAGTCGGCCAGAGAATTGAACCCTGTGGCACCCTAATGGAGACTGCCAGAGGTCCGGACAACAGGCCCTCCGATTTGACACACTGAACTCTATCAGAGAAGTAGTTGGTGAACCAGGCGAGGCAGAATATGGCCGGTGTCAGTAAACGTCAGGGAAAGAACGTAATTAAATTGTTGCCAGCAGCACAGTTCGTCACCAATGCTTTGGATAAACATGGAAAAAGCCTAACCAGCTCTGCTAAAATACACAGGAAACTGTTGTGGGAAAAACCCAGCAGTGTTGCAGTTCTTGACACACTCAAACTGGTATGCCTGGCACCTACTACAATGCCCCGTTTAAAGGCACTTTAAAGTCCAAATTTCCAAAACACATGAAGAAGTCAAATGTTTAACTAGTAATTTGTTATGCTAACAAGCTAGCAAGAGGCTGCATAGCAACATCATCAACTTCCGGTAGACATGCAAAGCTCAACTGAAAGGTTACTGTTTGTTTACAGTATACTAAAATGAACTAATAGTATATTGTATGAAGTATATACTCATTAAGCATGTAGTATATAGTCTATTAGTATGGTATTTGAACACAGCTTGGGTATGTGAGTATATTGATAAAATGTGTACGTATGTTTTGATGGCAGGTTTGAAACCTGTTATCAAGATGGATAATGCGGGGGTAGTGGGAAAATACCGAAGCGTAGTGTGTGGGGCCATTGGTCATTCGAAAAGTGAGTGTAGGGGCAATATTGGCAAAATTTATGACAGGAAAGTATGGTGAATTCCCTTACCCTAACCAATGAAACTATAAATGCTTAAGGGATTTTCTATGTCCGGGTAATACAATTAAATAAAATAGCCCATATGGCTTGAAAATTATTATTTTTTCCGCAGTAAGAGTTGTAGACATAACTTGAATGTAGACATAACTTGTAACGACGTAAAAAAACGAATGAGGGTTTCCATCAAATTAAAAATCATTGCGGAGCAAATGTGATGTAATAAAGGAATTTCATTATGTCGCAAGGGAAAATATATTCTGCTTTTATTGACCTCGCCAGATCTGTTTCCAAATCATTGACTATCGATTCAACTCGTTGACTGCTAAATCCCCTTTGCTCATGTAAAATCTTTGCAATGAAACACTTGGACGAACTTTAAGGCTACTTTCTGGTAATTATGTCATTATTATGTGCCAGATGTTAAGACTACAAACCATTATAATTTGATTATTTGCGGGATATACTGGTAACTTCATTAGCATTGGGTCTGTGTTACTGACTGAATTGAAGTTGTGGGCAGAAAGAGGCTCAAGTATTGTGAACTATTTTAACTCCCAACGAAATGTATATTTTTCCTTAAGAATTGGCTGATGTATTTTGTGGATTTGGCACATTACATGTTCATCTTATAATAATACATGTTTAATAAGTGTGAAGCAGAAAGGGAATATCCTATAGAGGTTGGTATTAAAAATACAGAGTAATATTGTTTGGGTAGACTGAAATGAAAACAATGCCTTCTAATAAGGTGAATGGAAATATGTTATTAGTTATTAGTGGTTTTTGGATAGACTCTAATAATACCATGTTTTAGTATGCGGGTGAAAGTGAGTCGTGCTCGCTGGGCTATATCAGGCTGTAAGGGACGTAGTGGGACATTTGAAGCAGAGGTCTGAATAGTTGAATTGGAAAAGTTCTTTGACCGTTTCTGATTGATGTTGCTCGGTTTTGTAGTTTAGGTAACACCAGTGAATTTGAGCAGAATGTAATGTAATTTAACCCTCCTGCTGTGTTCCGGTCTAATTGGATCGATTTACAAGTTTTCTCTCTGAAAAATGTAGTTAATTTAATCTGATTGTCATAAGGTTCCATGACTTTGTCCACACAGGGCATCTAAACACACAAAATAAATTATGATTTTCATAACGTTTTGGGTGTTTTATTTAACTTGTGTACGTACACCTGTGGTGAACGGTCATCAGAAATTAATGGGTGAGACTACAATCAGTGTATAAAATTGAGTTCATGCACGTTCATCAGATGGACACATGACCCCCACATACATGTGTATTTGAGCACACACACACACACACACACACACACACACACACACACACACACACACACACACACACACACACACACACACACACACACACACACACACACACACACACACACACACACACACACACACACACACACTTCACTCCCCTTCTTGGCTTCCATGGCAACCCCCACGGCAACCTTTCCCCAGTAGAATCTTTCCCCCACGGGAAACACACCTGTTGGCATTCTCACAAACAATCACAACATTGTTTCCAAAATATATAGAACTTTTCTCGCAGCTCTGGTATATAAAGCTTTTTTGAGGCCTTGCTCACAATTCATTCTGTGGCAGCACAATGACCAAACGATATACTGTATGTGAGGCCTACTGGCCATAAATAGCAAATAGCAGTTCAAAACTTGTAATGTTCACAAGAACTTAAGTTCATAAAAATATCAAACACAACATTAGATGATAATATATGGATTATTATGGATTTCTAATCAGCTATAATGGGTCGGTCATTTTGGACAGGGAACACAGAATTAACATGAAACGAACACAACAGGAAGGCTAAAACCATAATCTGTTTCCATTACGTGGGACAGTGGAAAGTATCTAGTGAATGTGAATGTGTTTTAGTATTGAATATCGAGCTGATGAATATTGAACTGATGACGCCAACTTTTTGAAGGTCCTAGATTTGTTAAAACAGGTTTTATATTTTAAATAAATGCAACAGGTTAAAATGATAGGATTACCAGAAAGGGGCTCTGGGATTATTTACTTTAGAAGGTGTATATTCCACTTAATGGAACACTGTATTATCTGATGTGTCTTAAGTAGGATTCTTTCTTCGAAGTCCACTACAGTATGTACAGTGGGGAGAACAAGTATT
Source organism: Salvelinus alpinus (assembly GCF_045679555.1). NCBI lineage: Eukaryota > Metazoa > Chordata > Actinopteri > Salmoniformes > Salmonidae > Salvelinus > Salvelinus alpinus. The sequence goes on along the minus strand of NC_092104.1, from coordinate 51,454,608 downwards.
TGATACACTGCCGATTTTGCAGGTTTTCCTACTTACAAAGCATGTAGAGGTCTGTAATTTTTATCATAGGTACACTTCAACTGTGAGAGACGGAATTTAAAACAAAAATCCAGAAAATCACATTGTATGATTTTTAAGTAATTAATTCGCATTTTATTGCATGACATAAGTATTTGATCACCTACCAACCAGTAACAATTCCGGCTCTCACAGACCTGTTAGTTTTTCTTTAAGAAGCCCTCCTGTTCTCCACTCATTACCTGTATTAACTGCACCTGTTTGAACTCGTTACCTGTATAAAAGACACCTGTCCACCCACTCAATCAAACAGACTCCAACCTCTCCACAATGGCCAAGACCAGAGAGCTGTGTAAGGACATCAGGGATAAATTGTAGACCTGTACAAGGCTGGGATGGGCTACAGGACAATAGCCAAGCAGCTTGGTGAGAAGGCAACAACTGTTGGCGCAATTATTAGAAAATGGAAGAAGTTCAAGATGACGGTCAATCACCCTCGGTCTGGGGCTCCATGCAAGATCTCACCTCGTGGGGCATCAATGATCATGAGGAAGGTGAGGGATCAGCCCAGAACTACACGGCAGGACCTGGTTAATGACCTGAAGAGAGCTGGGACCACAGTCTCAAAGAAAACCATTAGTAACACACTACGCCGTCATGGATTAAAATCCTGCAGCGCACGCAAGGTCCCCCTGCTCAAGCCAGCGCATGTCCAGGCCCGTCTGAAGTTTGCCAATGACCATCTGGATGATCCAGAGGAGGAATTGGAGAAGGTCATGTGGTCTGATGAGACAAAAATAGAGCTTTTTGGTCTAAACTCCACTCGCCGTGTTTGGAGGAAGAAGAAGGATTAGTACAACCCCAAGAACACCATCCCAACCGTGAAGCTTGGAGGTGGAAACATCATTCTTTGGGGATGCTTTTCTGCAAAGGGGACAGGATGACTGCACCGTATTGAGGGGAGGATGGATGGGGCCATGCATCGCGAGATCTTGGCCAACAACCTCCTTCCCTCAGTAAGAGCATTGAAGATAGGTCGTGGCTGGGTCTTCCAGCATGACAACGACCCGAAACACACAGCCAGGGCAACTAAGGAGTGGCTCCGTAAGAAGCATCTCAAGGTCCTGGAGTGGCCTAGCCAGTCTCCAGACCTGAACCCAATAGAAAATCTTTGGAGGGAGCTGAAAGTCCGTATTGCCCAGCGACAGCCCCGAAACCTGAAGGATCTGGAGAAGGTCTGTATGGAGGAGTGGGCCAAAATCCCTGCTGCAGTGTGTGCAAACCTAGTCAAGAACTACAGGAAACGTATGATCTCTGTAATTGCAAACAAAGGTTTCTGTACCAAATATTAAGTTCTGCTTTTCTGATGTATCAAATACTTATGTCATGCAATAAAATGCGAATTAATTACTTAAAAATCATACAATGTGATTTTTTTGTTTTAAATTCCGTCTCTCACAGTTGAAGTGTACCTATGATAAAAATTACAGACCTCTACATGCATTGTAAGTAGGAAAACCTGCAAAATCGGCAGTGTATCAAATACTTGTTCTCCCCACTGTATGTTAAGGGAGCTCCCCTTAACAATTCTGTTTGTTTTTACCTTACATTATGACATATTTGTTAAGAGTTTTTAATACCATGTCTGATTTGTGGTCTATTTCTATTGGTTTTAGTGGGTTTTTCATGGGTTAAAGAATGTATTACACATTTTTGTTTTTTGTTTTAATTGAACACGTGAATTATTTTGATAAGAAATGTACTGAAGAAACTTACTGTAACCTGGGATACGAAATGTATGAAATGTTGACTGTTTTTACATAATTAATCTAATAGAAAAATAAACCCTTATTTGAAGGGTTTGAATGATCTCTGACCTCTGTCCTGACTTTCCAGTGTGGTTTGATCACCCTCACTGGAAGGCTGAGAGACATTAGATGATGATTTAAAGGTCATATGTAATACTGAATTGAAGGTTATTTGTAATACTGATCATTACGGAGAAGTTTAAAATTAATAGTTATATGTGGGATTCGGACCACGAGAAGGATAGACCTATCTCTAGTCAATCTTTCTATTCCTTGAATTAAGTTATGAGTACAATTTTTTTTCTTTTTGAGTTATTAAGGGTAGTAATTATAATTTGATTTGCTGTGTTGTTGTTTTTTTAATCACGTTGTGAGTCATGTGTCAAAATGGGGCAATTACCATCATTTGAGGTTTTGGGATTGAAATTTACACACCTCGAGTGATATATAGAAGTGTATCGAGTGCTATATGAACGAGTGTATTGTTGCGTTGTTTGTTTATTTTGTTTTGATACAAATCTCACCAGATTGGGTCTGCTGGATGATCGAGATTACTCCCTAAGGATTAGTCCTCTAACTTCCTGACCCTGCGAATCTGCGATGAGGTCGACAATGTGATAAGGGGAGTATAAGCCAATTTGAACAATTGTTTGAACAGAATGTGTTGTTATTCTTTCTGACATTTGTCTTACAAAGAGTTTTGTATTAAGAATAATTGGTATAAGTAATTTGTCATACAGTCAATGCTTGTCTGGATTTCCTGAAACAGAAATGAACTGAACTAAACTGTTGTTCTGATCTGTCCTCTTTTGAGATTATGGCGAAGGTGACTACAGATGGTATCTAGATGCATGGAAAAGGATCATTTGACCAAACAGTGTGGACCTCAACCCCCCCTAACCGGATGAAGAAATGGCGTTTACTATGACCTTGTCCTTCACCACTCCTACCGTGAGATCTGAGTCCAAGCCAGCAACCTGCACACAGCATCCAGTCGAAGCTATCAACTGCCTTGTCTCTCAGGAGTGCGACATAAGTCCACGTGGAGTGAGCATGGAGAGAAATCCTGTCAACTTCTTTCATGCTGCTGATGTACTGGTAGGAAAAATGGACAAGACATAATGGACTGTAAAGGACAGGTGAGAGGCATTATCAAGGGCCATCCACTTTGAACATATGAAGAAGAACACAAAGACATGCCAGAAGGAGGAGTGCTGGGAGGAGGGGGTGGTCAACAGTGCCCGTAATTATTTATTTGGGGTATCAGGTTGACTGCGGAGGTCTGCGCACTGCAAAATGTACAGTAATTTAGATTAAGAATGCATTGAGATACCTATCTGTCATTAACATGCCACTCACGACAATGTAAGACAGGGATAAATGGGGGCTGTAATGAAAATAGTTAATGCTGGTAATAAGTAGTTCAAACTGTCAATTATTTTATTTAACCTTTATTTAACTAGGCAAGTCAGTTAAGGACAAATTCTTATTTCAAATGACGGCCTACCCCAGCCAAACCCGGACGACGCTGGGCCAACTGTGCGCCGCTCTATGGGACTCCCAATCACGGCTGGATGTGATACAGCCTGGATTCGAACCAGGGACTTTAGATATGGTCCCCTGTTTGTAAATACACATTCTAACTGTATTGGTATGTGCTAAGTTGATTTTGAGTGATAGACTCAACGTGAAGCATTGAAGACTGTAATTGATAGTAGGGGTTTTATTTTACCATATTATCAGAATTCTCATTTTAAAGCGCATCAAAACATATGGCTTTCTGGATGATACAGTACAATTGACTTGAGCATGTTTTAGTATGTTTATCACTATGTTATAGGTTAGATAGAATGATTCATTGTGCAAAAGGCATTTGAAGCCAGAGGCTAAGTACATACGGGGACCGAATGTTTGCATTAGAGTGTGCCAAATGATATGTGACCATTGCTGTGCATTCATACCCCAGCGTGAGGGTAACTTTACTATTGTAGTGGAACATCTGAAAGAGCTCAGTGGTGATTGGAATCCATTTGGATGGGTTCAGTCATTATTTGGTGTTATGGGAGCTACAATATTTCATTGGTTCTACACCTGCATTGCTTGCTGTTTGGGGTTTTAGGCTGGGTTTCTGTACAGCACTTCGAGATATTAGCTGATGTACGAAGGGCTATATAAAATAAAATAAAATAAAAAAATTAACTTGATTGGTTGATTTATGGCTTAGTTATCTTTTTTACAATTATAACAATTAATACATTATAACTTGTGTTAAGAAATTGTACAGCAAAGCCGTTGAGACTATTCTTGCCATGCCATTACTGACCCCTGAAAGAGACGCTTCAGAACCCTATTTACCTGATTTATTTCCTATGCCTGATTACATGTCTGTTGAAGACTATGATAATCCATAACACAGAGGAAAAAACATTGAGTTAAAGGTGTAGCATGTCCATAGGCCATGCTCACAGCAAGGGTTATGTGAATGGTTCTCCCAAGGTAGGGTTAAGGGCCTACCATCATGGTGACCATGTGGCAATATGGACAGTCTCCACAAAGCTATTGCCTTGTGTGTGATGATAAAGTATGTACTGATGTTTAAATTCATGTGTTCCTTTCCCCCTTCTGAGAATGAATTGCACCATGTGAAGGGTTGAAACCCAATGACAACGGAGGTCATTTACAATTGTAATGTACTAAGTGTACGAAAGTCTTTCCTTTTCCCTCTTTTTCCTCATGTTAATGCTTGTCAATAGGGGGGCGCTGTTTTCACTTTGGAAAAAATCGTGCCCAAATTAAACTGCCTCGTACTCTATTCTAGATCATACAATATGCATATTATTATTACTATTGGATAGAAAACCCTCTCAAGTTTCTAAAACTGTTTGAATTATATCTGTGAGTAAAACAGAACTAATTTGGCAGAAAACTTCCATACAGGAAGTGAAAAATCTGAAAACGAGGCTCTGTTCCAGGGCCTGCCTATTCAACTGGCTTATATTTATCGATATGCATGTACTTCATACGCCTTCCACTAGATGTCAACAGGCAGTGGAAGGTGGAATGGGGTGTCTAGCTTGATCTGAGGTCGAATAAGAGCTTTTGGAGTGACAGGTCAGCCATTTTGTCAGTTTTCCAAGGCGCGCGAAGGACCTCGACATTGTCTTCTGAAAAGCGTTCGGTATACACGGCGAATATCTCCGGCTCTGATTTTATTTGATACATATTAGAAAAACATCATAAAGTAGGTTTTTTCAACAGAGTTTTATCAGTTTATTCAACGTTTATTGGGACTTTTGGAGTTTTCCGTTCTTTGCGTCAAGAGAGGATGGGAATGTGAGCAACCTTGGCTAGCATTGTGGCGCGAATTCGACAGAAGAAATGGACATTCTAAAACCAAACAACGATTTATTCTGGACCAAGGACTCCTTGTACAACATTCTGATGGAAGCTCAGCAAAAGTAAGAAACCATTTATGATGTTATTTCGTATTTCTGTGTAAAATACTGACTCCTATTCTCCGCCGTTTTGGTGAGTGCTGTCTCACAATAACGCAAGCTGTATGTTATGGTAAAGTTATTTTTAAAAATCTAACACAGCGGTTGCATTAAGAACCAGTGTATCTTTCATTTGCTGTACAACATGTATTTTTTAGTAAAGTTTATGATGAGTTCTTTGGTCAGATTATGTGAGTGTCCAAAATATCTCCGGACATTCTGGGAAAATGTTGCTACATATTCACAATGTATAACCACGATTTGCAGATCTAAATATGCACATTTTCGAACAAAACATAAATGTATTGTATAACTTGATATTATAAGACTGTCATCTGATGAAGTTGTCCAAAGGTTAGTGATTCATTTTATATTTATTGCTGGTTTTTGCGAAAGCTACCTTTGCGGTGAATAAATGCGGTTGTGTGTTTGGCTATTGTGGTAAGCTAATATACTTCTATATTGTGTTTTCGCTGTAAAACACTTAAAAATCGGAAATATTGGCTGGATTCACCAGATGTTTATCTTTCATTTGCTGTACACCATGTATTTTTCATAAATGTTTTATGATGAGTATTTATATATTTCACGTTGCTCTCTGTAATTATTCTGGCTGCTTTGATGCTATTTTTTATGGTGGTTGCAATGTAAAACTATGATTTATACTTCAAATATGCACATTTTCGAAACAAAACATAAATGTATTGTATAACATGTTATAAGACTGTCATCTGATGAAGTTGTTTCTTGGTTAGTGACTAATTATATCTCTATTTTGTCGGTTTGGTGAAAGCTACCTATGCGGTGGAAACATGGTGAAAATATGCGGTTGTGTGTTTGGCTATTGTGGTTAGCTAATAGAAATACATATTGTGTTTTCGCTGTAAAAAAAATGCCTGGATTCACAAGATGTTTATCTTTCATTTGCTGTATTGGACTTGTGATTTCATGAAAATTATATTATATGATATCCCTGTCGCGTTAGGCTAGGCTATGCTAGTCAGCTTTTTTGATGAGGAGGATCCCGGATCCGGGATGGGTATTAGGTAAAGGTTAATGGAAATGCTTGTAAGTCATTTTATATTAAGTTGAGAGTTAGTCTCAAAATGGAGGACATATCATGGAAAATTACATAATTAGTCATGCCATCCCGTGTTTTACTGTTTAAAGAATTGTCTCATTTAAATGCTTGTGATTTTTCTAACCTGATACAAACTTGTCTGTGTGGGACTTAGTCATAAGACTGGGCCTATAGCTAAGGTCTGCTTGGGTGCGGCCGCAGTATGTGACATCCCATGGGTTTACTATCTACAGAAAGTCACATGTATGGAAACTTGCAGAAAGGAGTACAATATATTGTTTTGCTGTTGTGAATGCAGTTAGACGGTTGAGCCCTCGGGCTATCAACCTTGTGCTACCTTAAGTCTGCACAGACAACTAATTACCTTTTACACACTATCTGCTGACTGCCACGTATACAGAAAGGGGTTGTAGCAGAGACCCGGCTATGTTTGTTAAGCTTTCAACTCTGAGCCGTTCTCGGTGATGGTTGATTTGCTTCATTTTTGCAAATCTTATAATAAAGTGTTGTTTGAACGAATCTGCAGTCTCTCTTCCCTTTGATTAGATATTCCACAACAGTGTTTTTTTCCCTATGAGCTAACTGGGTTTAAGAGTGTACTAGGCCTATGCTTTGCCATTGCAGAGCGAGTTGTCAATGTTGCATTATGTGAGCATCATAAATTACTACATTTTTGGTCACTTTACCCGAAAAACGGTGGGACACTGAACATCATAATACATTGTAAACAACTACCATTCTTTCATGTTTCACTACATACTGCTAGTACATTTTTGTACCATGGTTGCTAGTACAATGAAATAAATGTTTTTTGGGTCACTACCATGGCAGGAAAATACCATGGTATTTGCACCTGTACCATGCTATTTTCCTGCCCTGGTAGTGACCCCAAAAACATTTATTTCATTGTACTAGCTACCATGGTACAATTGCTATTGTACTCCCATGGTACATTTTTTGTAAGGGGTCAATGACCTACTTGTGTCATCAGTCTTTCATTCATATCATCCACTGTGTTGTAGTCCGGCATCTGATTCAGCCTGGCCACTTGATTTTATTTTATTTATTTGGATCCCCATTAGCCGACACCAATGGCGACAGCTAGTCTTACTGGGGTCCGACATATAACGAAATAGACATTACAGACAAAATACTTTACAATTTACATACATTTAAAGACATTAACATCTAGTGTGTGTGTAGATCTATCAATTAAGGTTTGCTGTTCACTTGTGCTATATGAGATGGAAAGGAGTTCCATTCCCTCATGGCTCTGTATAATACTGTACGTTTCCTTGAATTTGTTCTGGACCTGGGGACTGTGAAAAGACCCCTGGTGGCATGTCTTGTGGGGTAAGTGTGTGTGTCAGTCCTGTGTGTAAGTTGACAATGCAAACATTATGGAATTTCCAACACATTACTGTTTTTTATAAAACAAGAAGGGACTCAGTCAGTCTTTCCTCAACTCTTAGCCAAGTCAAACTGGCATGCATAGTATTAATATTAACCCTCTGATTACAATGAAGAGCAAGACGTGCCACTCTGTTCTGGGCCAGCTGCAGCTTAACTAGGTATTTCTTTGCAGCACTTGACCATGTGACTGGACAATAATCAAGATAAGATTAAACTAGAGCATGCAGGACTTGCTTTGTGGAGTAAGGTGTCAAAAAAACAGAGCATCTCTTTATTATGGACAGACCTCTCCCCATCATCACAACCTTTCAATCTATATGTTTTGACCATGACAGTTTACAATCTAAGATGACACCAAGTAATTTAGTCGCCTCAACTTGTTCAACAGCTGCACCATCCATTACAAGATTTAGCTGAGGTCGAGAACTTGATTCGTACCAAATACAATGTTCTTAGTTTTAGTGATGTTCAGGACCAGTTTATTACTGGCCACCCATTCCAAAACAGACTGCAACTCTTTGTTCAGGGTTTTAGTGACTTCATTAGCTGTGGTTGCTGAAATAGAAAAGAGTAGATGGCCTAGAAAGCTGCCCTGTGGTACACCACACTTTACATGTTTGACATTAGAGAATCTTCCATTAAAGAAAACCCTCTCAGTTATATTAGATAAATAGCTCTGTATCCACAACAGTGGTGGAAAAAGTACCCAATTGTCATACCTGAGTAAATGTAAAGATACCTTAATAGAAAATGACTCAAGTAAAAGTGAAAGTCACCCAGTAAAATTCTACTTGAGTAAAAGTCTAAAAGTATTTGCTTTTAAATATACTTAAGTATCAAATGTAAATGTAATTGCTCAATTTTTACTCAGTAGTGAAAGTATAAATAATTTCTAATTCTTCATATTAAGCAAACCAGATGGCACCATTTTTTATTTACGGATAGCCAGGGGCACACCTCACCACTGTGACATAATTTACAAACAAAGCATATGTTTAGTGAGTCCGCTAGATCAGAGGCAGGGATGTTCTCTTGATAAGTGTGTGAATTAGACCATTGTCCTGTCCTGCTAAGTATTCAAAATGTAACGAGTACGTTTGGGTGTCAGTGAAAATGTATAGGAGTAAAAAGTACATACTTTTCTTTAGGAATGTAGTGAAGTAAATGTAAAAGTTGTCAAAAATATAAATAGGAAAGTACAGATACACCAAAAAAACTACTAAGTAGCACTTTTTTTAACTTAAGTACTTTATACCACTGATCCACGATATGGCAGAGGTTAAAAAACCATAACACAAAAGTTTTCTGAACTCTAACAGTACAGCTCCCACAATCTTATTATTATCAATTTCTTTCAACCAATCATCAGTCATTTGTGTCTGTGCAGTACATGTTGAGTGCCCTTCTCTATAAGCATGCTGAAAGTCTGTTGTTAATTTGTTTACAGAGAAATAGCATTGTATTTGGTCAAACAACATTTTTTCCAACAGTTTGCTAAGGCCAAAAGCAAGCTGATAGGTCTGCTGTTAGAACAAGTAAAGGCCAATTTACCACTCTTGGGTAGCGGAATTACTTTGGTTTCTCTCCAGGCCTGAGGACAAATAATTTCCTCTAGGCTCAGAATAAATATATGACAGATAGGAGTTGCTATAGAGTCAGCTACCATCCTCAGTAGCTTCCCATCTAAATTGTGAATGCCAGGAGGTTTGTCATTATTGATCGAAAACAGTAATTTTTCCACCTCTCCCACACTAACTTTTCAAAATTCAAACTTGTAATGCTTTTCTTTCATTATTTGTTTTTTTATACATCAGTATGATGGCTCACTCTTTGTTGTTGGCATTCCCTGCCTACGTTTGACCACTTGCCAATGAAGTATGGTTTTGTGATGAATAAGCAATCTGAGTCGATGAAAGATGGAGTTGAATTTGTCTTTCTGCCCATAATTTCATTTAAAGGACTCAAAAGTTTTTTCCATCATTCTTTATATCATTGATCTTTGCTTCATAATACAGCTTCTTCTTTTTGTTGAGTTTAGTCACATAATTTCTCAATTTGCAGTAAGTCAGTAAAAAATGGGGCAAAAGGAGTGGCTAATAAGTCTGGCTGCACATCTGACTACCTTAAAAACTCTGGACAAATCAGATTATTCCTCTGTAAATCAGGGATTGTCTCTACCTCTTACTCAGTATTTTTTGAGAGGAGCGTGTTTATCACAGATAGTAGAAAATAGGAGAATGCCTCTTCGATGTCTGGAATAAGCACAATCCTATCCCAGTTGCTTGCACAAAGTTCATGCAGGAATGCCTGCTCACAGAACTGCGTAAAATTTTGTTTGACTATGAATGGAGTGGGTACTTTGGGGATGTTAGTGTCTGTAATGCAAGCAACTGCACAGTGATCACTTAAATCATTAGGGAAAATACCAGTATTTATGCGGATTGTTAGTTAGAATAAAATCAATAAGTGTTGATTTAGAGATGTCTTTTGGATTGAGACAGCCTTTATAATTTGAGGAAAATTCAGTGTAATGTACAGTCCTCTTCTGGCCTCAGAGTTTGGAGATAACCAGTCCCAGTTTAAATTGCCCATGAGCACCATTTCATTTCCCCCCCAACCATGCATCAGTTCAGCCTGAGCATCCAGGGATTCTACTTTTGCAGATGGAGGTCTATAACATCCTATTAAATCTAAGTTCACAGCTTTCGATAACTACAGTTTCAATGCTAAAAGCTCAAACTGTTTTGGTTTAGATAAAGACCTTAGTTCAGTAACCACATATGTCTTTAATATAGATGACTATACCTCCCCCTTACTTCGTCGGTCACATCGATAAACATTATAACCATCCAAGCCTATAGACTTATTTAGAACAGATTTCTTAAGACAGGTCTCAGACAGAACTAAGACATCTGGGTCTGCAGACTTTTATCATGTCCATTTTCGGCATCAGACTCCTCACATTAATATGCATCAGTCCCAACCCTGATCTAGTTTTTAAATAATTTGGAGTTGGAAGTTCATCCATAGCCAATGGGCCTGGGTTTGGGTGAATGTTTCCTAACACCAAAAGCAGAAGAATAATAAAACACCTTGATTTGTTGCTCCCTAAAATCTTTCTGCACGTAGATGTTTTAAACTAATCCAAACTACAGTCATCTGATACAACAAACACAGTTTTTAGCCAGACCAAACCTCTAGATGAGATTTTTTGTTTGAGCATGTCACAGTAGGAGTCAAATGGTAACACAATCAGATCCATCTGAAAGATTAAAGCTGCTATACCATCAGTCAAAGTAGAATTTAGCGGTATCTCTGGGGTAAGGAGATGAGATTGTTTTTGATAAGTGAGACTATGCAATGAGCCATAACCCATGTAGGCAGCAATTAAAACCATTTGTACAAAATACCAATTTTAACCACTGAATCCAACAATTTACTAAAACAAAAAGAAAACAAATTAAAATATTATTTTCAAACCTTAAATGCCCTAAATGATCAGCTGTACCCGACAGGTCTAGTAGAGTCAGAAACCAAGTGTGTGCCCGAACGTTGCTGCCTTACTTAGAATGCCATCGCGTTCAACAGCCGCTGCAGGAATGTGCTGACATGGACTTCGCCCAGTGTGTGGATCTGGTCAGTGCGCCCAGTCATTGGATGTGCAGCCAGACTTATTAGCCACTCCTTTTGCCCCATTTCTTTCAACCATACAGTTTTTTAATTCCTCATCAATTTCAATGGAGCCTTAACAGCATTAGCATACTGGTTATTGTCCGGAATTTCGGATGACTGACGTGCCCAAAGTAAACTGCCTGTTATTCAGGCCCATGCATATACTTGGTAGCATTGGATAGAAAACACTCTGAAGTTTCTAAAACTGTTAAAATAATGTCTGTGTGTTATCACCGCCTGGTACGACCGCAAGGCCCTCCAGAGGGTGGTGCGGTCTGCACAACGCATCACCGTTGGCAAACTACCTGCCCTCCAGGACACCTACAGCACCCGATGTCACAGGAAGGCCAAAAATATAATCAAGGACAACAACCACCCGAGCCACTGCCTGTTCACCCCGTAGCATTGGATAGAAAACACTCTGAAGTTTCTAAAACTGTTAAAATAAGGTCTGTGAGTATAACAGAACTGATATGGCAGGCAAAAACCAGAGGAAAATCCATCCGGAAATTTTGTTTTGAGGTCACAGGCCATTTCAATGCTTGCCTATGGGATATACAAATAGATAGTACCCAGATTGCAGTTCCTATGGCTTCCACTAGATGTCAACAGTCTCTAGAAAGGGTTTCAGGCAAGTTTTTTGAAAAATTAGCAAGTAGTTGGAAAAACTCCAAGGTGTCTCTCATTAGAAATGTAGTCTTGTTGGCGCGTGAATGAGGTGCGCGCTCTTCGTTATTTATCTTCCCTATTGAACATACTATTCTCCATCTTAAATATGATCATTTATTTAGATATTAGAATACCTGAGGATTAATTAGAAACATTGTTTGACTTGTTTGGACGAACTTTACTGGTAACTTTTTGGATTCGTTTGTATGCATGTTGAACGAGTGGATTACTGAATCAAGCGTGCCAACTAAACAGACATTTTTGGGATATAAAGAACGACTTTATCGAACAAAACGACCATTCATCGTGTAGCTGTGACGCTTGGGATTGCAAACAGAGGAAGATCTTCAAAGGTAAGTGATTTATTTAATCGCTATTTGTGATTGTGTGAAGCCTGTGCTGGTTGAAAAAGTATTTTGGTGTGGGGCGCTGTCCTCAGATAATTGCATGGTATGCTTTCGGCGTAAAGACTTTTTGAAATCTGACAACGCGGTTGGATTAACAAGACGTTAAGCTTTTAAATGATGTATGACACTTGTATTTCCATGAATGTTTAATATTACTATTTTTGTATTTTGAATTTCGCGCTCTGCAATTTCATCTGATGTTGACGTAGGTGTCCCGCTAGCAGTTCATGCGCCAAAAATAGGTTAACAGGTCAAATCAAAAACAAATTTTATTGGTCACATACACATGGTTAGCAGATGTTATTGCTAGTGTGCAAAATGCTTTTGCTTCTAGATCCGACAGTGCAGCCGTATCTAACAGGTAATATCTAACAATTCCACAACAAAACCTAATATCTAACAAATTCCACAACAAACCCTAATACACACAATCTAGTAAAGGAATGGGAGAATATGTAAGTTAAAAATATATGGATGAGCAGTGACAGAGCGGCAAGATGCAATAGATAGTAAAGAATAGTGGCCATTTATTAAAGTGGATTTAGAACGGCCAATTTCGAATGACGCAACAATCTGCATTTGAGCTGGCCACACTTTTTTCAGAAACTATTTACACAAACACAGTCCTTACAAAGTTATGTCCAGAATGTGAGCAGTTTATTTTTGGATGCAATGTTCAGATATTCACAGAAGTATCTATAGCATAACACAACCATCCTAACCGGAAAAATGTAGGCCACAATTGTGCTAACTGAGGAAAGATTGGAAAGATTGACGCAACACAAGCGGTCATATTTTCTAACTCTCGGCTGACAAACTACAATATGAATTAGCTAATAGCAATTACTATGTATAATTAATCACATCACGGGTGAACTCACCGTTGATCAAAATAATTGAGTAAACACTTTCTAGAAATCGAAAGTAATCTGACGATTAGTTTCAGCGTGCAGCCAGGCATTTTTTCCCTCACAGAAACCAAATATAATAAGAGAAGACAAGATGAGTTTGGTCTGTTTATAATATGCATATTGAAGAGGTGTCGTCTACCATCGTTCACATCCCACATTCACTTCCTGCAGTTCTCAAAAAATGAGTGAACCCTTACTCACCTCATTTTGTTATAGCCTCTTTGGTCCGACAGACGATGAAGTGAAACCCAGAATGCATTGTATGTCAACAAACATGGCTCCACACACAGCTGGAATTAGCTCAGCTCATCATAATAAGTACAACCTTTCCAAAAAATATTTTACACACATTCTATGTGCCCATTACAATCTATGCAAAAATCGGAATGCATGATTTATCACCGGTAATTGAAAAACGTGAATAAAATAGTAAATATATCCATAATACCACACAAAACATTTTCTGATAGTGATTTATTGATACAAATGGTGCGTGCAGGCAGTCAATCACGTAACCTCTCACTCCCACTCTGAGCCATTCAGTGTTGTTGTTTATGTATGTAGCTAATGAGCATTAGCATTAGCAATGTCTTTCAAAAGGAGACAACTCACAAATGCGGAAATTCTGGAGATTTAAAAGAATTCTGACAATGAGTCTGAGTCTGAAAGTCAGGAATCAGATTCTGACAGTGACAGAGGACCAGTTGTCTGAGGACCCCTAATCCACTGACAAAGTCCGAGTTCCCTTTGGAGATGCTGGTGGTGATGGAGGCAGACCAATAGAGGATGAAGTACAGGAGTTCTGTGGTAGCTGGAAGGCTGCCAGCCATTTCACCCCTCCTGGCGCTGCTGATTGTGTTGATGAGTCCCAGTCTGGAGTGCAACGCCCCTTGCCATTTCCATCTGAGGCAGAGTGCTTCAAGTTGTTTCTGACAGAGGAGCTGGTGGGAGACATAGTAGAGACCAATCGCTATGCTTTGGAGCTAAGGGAGAAGAGAGAGCCAGGAGTGGGGGGGACAACCACAATTAGTGAAATGTATACCTTCCTGGTGACAGTCCTTCTCATGGGGATAGTAAAGAAGAACTCCCTAAGAGAATACTGGAGCAGAGATCCTATGTTTGCAACTCACGTCTTTGCCACCCTCTTTTCCCAAGACTGCTTTCTAGTTCTGCTGCTATGACTGCATTTCATCAACAATGCTACTGCCAACCTAAATGACCCGTTATACAAAATAAGAAATGTCAACAGCTGGCAGTAAAGTGCCATGACAAACGAGACGTCCATGTCCTCTCCACTGTCCATACAGCAACCATGTCGGCCACAGGGAAGGTGGACCACCTGACGGGAGAGAAACATCAAACCAGACTGCGTGCTTGACTATAATCTCAAAATGAGGGCAGTGGATAAGGCTGACATGATAAACAGCTTTGTGGAATGCACTCAGAAAACGACCAAGTGGTATATGATATTTATAAATTTTTCCAGGGTAGCTTCAAAATACAACATGCCAATACTTCTGACGCAATTAGCATTGTTTTACAGAGCTAATATAAGAATGTAACTAGCTACATATTAGCACGATTGAATATAACACCATAAAAGGATATGACATGAGTAACGTTACCTCGCGTGTCAGCGATTATAAGAAATATACACACATATTATGCTCCATACACACAGAGAGCTACAGTAGAAACGGTATAACACGACACACATAAACTATTATAACGTAATAAGGCACTTACTTTGATTGAAACGCAGTCTGGATTTGAAGATGGGCGTCTGTAGTGACGTCTCTAGCACTGAGACGATGTGCCACTTGGGAGTCATAAGGCCAGGGTAGCTTCAAAATACAACACATGCTAATACTTCCCTGACGCAATTAGCATTGTTTTCCAGCGCTAATCGAAGAATGTAGCTAGCTACCTAAACACCATAAATGTTATGAAATGAATAACGTTACATCGCGTGTCCGCGGTTATAAGGAATATACACAAAAACATTATGCTACATTAGAAACGACATGCAGAAACTATTATAACGTAATAAGGCACTTACTTTGATAGAAACGCACACATTTCCAAAGGTATTATTGGTAACGAAAACAACTTTGATTGCGATGCAGGCAACAGACGGACAATATGGACACGTGTATGCAGGACGGCAGATGAGCAAATGTCTGCAGACTTGACCTGCAATTTTGTCAGTGTCAGAAATGTCCGCAAAAGTACAAATGACTACTTTTATGTGAATGAATAAGGCGGAACACACCTCAATTCAAACTGTTATTAGAAAATAAAATACTTGTTAGAAAATAATATAAAATTGACAAGTTGAAAACAGCTTATAAATAAAAACAGGCTGCGTGCCTTGGTTTGAGGGCAGGGCGGAATAAATGTACTGTTACGTAACAATCACATTCTGGAATGGAGAGAACGTTGCGCATAAAAATATTCATGCCCCGGCGACCATTAGAGAGATTTGGAACTCACGCATGAAAGGGTTAAAATTGTATAAACTGCCTTAATTTTGCTGGACCCCAAAAAGAGTAGCTGCTGCTTTGGCAGCGACTGGAGACCGTCGCTGGAGGCTCGGGACTGGGGACCGACTGGAGGCCGTCGCTGGTGGCTCCGGACTGGAGGCCGTCGCTGGAGGTTCCGGACTGGAGGTTCCGGACTGGAGGCCGTCGCTGGAGACTCCGGACTGGGGACCGTCGCTGGAGGCTCCGGACTCGAGGCCGTCGCTGGAGGCTCCGGACTGGGGACCGTCGCTGGAGGCTCCGGACTGGAGGCTGTCGTGGGAGGCTTCGTGCCATGACTCCTCACTGGAGGCTTCGTGCCATGGATCATCACTGAAGGCTTCTTGCCATGGATCAGCACTGGAGGCTTCTTGCCATGGATCATCACTGGAGGCTTCTCTGCCTCTGGATCATCACTGGAGGCATCGTGCCATGGATCATCACTGGAGGCTTCTTGCCATGGATCATCACTGGAGGCTTCTTGCCATGGATCATCACTGGAGGCATCTTGCCATGGATCATCACTGGAGTGAGGAGACGTATGGGCAGTCTGGTACGTGGAGCTGCCACAGGGCTCACCAGAACCATACCCGGCCAAAACATAGAAACACAAAATCATAGAAAACAAAACATAGAATGCCCACCCCAAATCACACCCTGACCAAACCAAATAGAGACAAAAAAGGCTCTCTAAGGTCAGGGCGTGACAGTAACCCCCCCCAAAGGTGCGGACTCCGGCCGCAAAACCTGAACCTATAGGGGAGGGTCTGGGTGGGCATCTATCCGCGGTGGCGGCTCAGGTGCGGGACGCAGACCCTCGCTGCGGACCCCGGACTGGGCACCCTCGTTGCGGGCCCCGGACTGGGCACCCTCGTTGCGGGCCCCGGACTGGGCACCCTCGGAAAATTCCAAAAAGTATCCGTAATGTTCGTAGAAACATGTCAAACGTTTTTTATAATCAATCCTCAGGTTGTTTTTAACATACATAATCGATAATATTTCAACCGGACGGTAACCTATTCAATAAAAAAGAGAAAGAAAATGTCGAGCTACCCCTCTCGCGCGCAGGAACTAATCAAAGGACACCTGACTCGCCCTGGGAGGTGCAGACAACGTATCCGCTTTGGGAAAGTCATAATCCTGGTCCTAGTGCTGGTTGTGCTGGTAAGTTGACGTCTCTCTGATATCCAATAGTTCTTCCCGGCTGTATGTAATAACACTTAAGGTTTTCTGGGCTAACAATGTAAGAAATAATACATTAAAAAAACTAAATACTGCACAGTTTCCGAAGGACTTGAAGCGAAGCTGCCATCTCTATTGGCGCTATTTTGTACAAGGCACATGTTTATCAATAATTGGAAGAAGCAATTTCAGCATCGGGGGCCTGTTGCACAAAAGTAGAATTAAGACATCCGGGATAAATGACTCAGCTGAGCTCAATGAAGCCAAAACATGTGCGTCCAGGCTTAATTGGTTGCACAAAGACCAAGCCAGGATGAGCAGACACGGATTCATTAAGCCAGGTGAAACCAATCCTGGATAGGTGCGCGCTCACGGCTCACTCAAATAGACCCCGCCACAGATCACAGATTAACTGATTTACCATGGCAACTAGAGCCGCGTACTTTTCCCCGTCGGAAGCACAAATCCTCATGGAGGCATACGAGGAGGTAAAATATATAATTAAGAAGAAAGGCAACACCCCCACAGTGATAAAGCAAAGAGAAAAAGCGTGGCAAAGTATTGCAGACCGCCTGAATGCGTAAGTAGTGCACAATTACACACTCACCGCTCCGCTGAAACATCACAATTACAATTCAAATATTTAATTCACATCTCCAAAAATGCAGTTGTACTGTAATTATGAAACGGTTAAATTTTTAATTGAAATGCACTGCAGATATGAGTGAAATTGTGTAAAGTAACTCCATCACACTGTATAAAGCTATGATAAATTTTTTGATATTTTTACTGAAAACAAGACAAAAATACCAAGTAATTTTTTGCAGTGTGACTCCATTAAATGTGTGTGTGTGTGTGTGTGTGTGTGTGTGTGTGTAGATTAAACATGAACGGGCCAAAACGGACATGGCAGCAGGTCAAAATCAAATACAAGAACATTCTGCAGAATGGTATGGTCCCTGACTAATATTTAACAAAGCACAAGCATATATTGTACCCAGAAGGTGCCTGCTCACACATTGTCTGTACTGTTTTAGCAGTGAAAAAGAATACCCACAGACAAGGCACGGGTGGTGGGTCACCAAAGGCTGACCTTACCCCAGCAGAGGACATGGCCTTGGAGCTAAATAAAGGCAGGCCCGTCTTAGAGGGGATCCCTGGGGGGAAAGAGACGAGCATAGGTTCCTCCCAAGATGCCACCCGCTTCATTCAAGGTATGTCCTTCCATCTCTACATGGGATACAACCACATTCATATTGAATCAATTTGGACTGTCTGACTTTGGTTTACCTATTGCCTTGCAGTGTCTGGCAGCACTGTGTTCCTGTTAGAGCCACCAGCACAAGCACCAGACGATGCTGATCCAGTGAGTACTCCATCAAAGGCATACTGTAGGCCTGGCATGTCTTGTCTACTAGCTTCAATATGAATCCGATTAAATGTGATAGGGTGAAGGCCCCAGTGCAGCAGCAACAGCACATGATGGAGACGATGATGAGGAGGAGACCATCTCTCTGGATTCCAGAAGGCATGAGGTATCATGTTAAGACTGTGAAAGTACTATTTACTCTACAATGGTGAGGAGTCCTCATCAAAATCAAAAAATCTAATTTATTTTACAGGACCCAGATGCTATACAGTGGGAAAACCAGCCTGGCAACATAGTGCGTATTAATAAAAGGACACCACATCCTGCCAAATTCCAGCTGCGCTAATTGTATTGTGTTCACAGAGCTCACAAGCTATCAGAAAGTTGTATGGCAACCACCTCCGGCGCCAAATAGAACTGGCAGACATAGACATTCAGTACAAGAAGAAAAAGATGGAAAATCTTGCACTGGAGTCCGAAATAAAAAAGAGGACAATTAGGAAACTGGACCTTGAAATAAAAAAACTTGAGAGGGAGGTGAGATATGCCTTCAATGTACACTGTATGCTAACTGTAACACAAATGTATTAATCATTATTTTTCTTTCCTCCCCCAGCTCCAAGAAGATGACACAGCTCAAAATAAAAATTAGGTATATTCTCGTAAAGTCAAGTGAGCCATGACATATGAGCTCTTATTGTGAGCACACAGGACGGTGGCATCTTTCTAAGTTTTTTTTAATTTTCCCAGCAATCAGTACAACCAAGTCATCGTTATAAGGCATCGCCCTCTTTTGCCCACCCCCCCAGCACCAGGTGTGGCCACTAGCCTATATGAAGGCCCAAAATTGTGTGTTCCTTTCTGCTCTGACAATGGCATGCCCATTCGTGCGAGATGTGGTGGATGAAGAAGCACTTGTGCTGAGGAGAGCCTTCAGGCGAGAAAGGGTCTTCAGGGACCGGTTGGACCCACTGGCCTTCCCTGATGACCATCTATATGAAAGATACATCTTTTCTGCAGATGGCATCAGGTATCTATGCAGACTACTGGGTCCCAGGATTAAGCACCGCACTGCACGGAGCCATGCACTGAGTGTGGAGCAAATGGTTTGTGTGGCCTTGCGCTTTTTTGCTAGTGGAGCCTTCCTGTACTCAGTGGGGGATGCAGAACAGCTGAACAAGGCCACAATTTGCCGCACAATAAGGAGTGTGTGTCTGGCTATCAAAGCATTAGCAGATGTCTTCATCTCCTTCCCTGGCCACAGAAGACTCTGTGACATCAAAGAGGAGTTCTATAGGATTGCAGGTAAGAGGATCTACAAATTACAGGACAACTGTTAACACATAGTAGGATACTCATTACTTTGTGTGACAGGTTTCCCCAATGTCATTGGTGCAGTGGACTGCACACACATAAGGATAAAAGCCCCCTCAGGTGCCCATGAGGCCGATTTTGTGAATAGGAAATCCTTTCACAGCATTAATGTTCAGGTGAACATAACTTTTTGATATTGTCCATTGACGAACACTCTGCATTGCCAGTGATGTGCATTGATTGGTGTAATATTCCTCATCTTATGATTTCAGATGGTCTGCAATGCTGACTGTGTGATCAGCAATGTTGTGGCAAAATGGCCTGGCTCAGTCCATGACTCCAGAATCTTTCGGGCCTCTGAAATCTATCAGTGCCTATCACAAGGTAAGCCACACAACCCCTATTTATAACCATCATGGCTGTGTCAAGAATATCACTGTGTTTATGAGGTAGTAATGATGAGATTTTGTGTTGACAGGTGAATTCTCTGGTGTGTTGCTGGGAGACAGGGGGTATGGCTGCCAGCCTTTTCTCCTGACACCTTTCACAGACCCCCAGGAAGCACAGCAGGCCTACAACCATGCCCATGCCAGGACCAGGGCCAGAGTTGAAATGACCTTTGGCCTCCTGAAGGCACGCTTTCACTGCCTTCACAAATTAAGGGTCAGCCCTGTTAGGGCATGTGATATTACTGTGGCTTGTGCTGTCCTCCACAATGTGGCCTGCCTGAGGAAGGAGAGGGCCCCCAGAGTGCCACCAGCCATGGACTGGGACAATCCGGCAATCTTCCCTGATGACGACAGTGGTCGGCTGCTGAGGGACCAATATGTGTTGAATTATTTTAGTTAGTATGTGTGCTTTCAATTTTGGTTAAATATGTCCTGCGGTGGCAGAGGAATTTGGGTTTTTTTGGGTTCGTTTTTTGACGAATTTGGCCTCTTATGATGTTTGTGCGGTATACTGTGTGTAATACAAGGCTGCAGGGAGGCTACTGCATCCATTCATTTGTCTGTTCAGTTGATGTGTATGGATTTGTCCTGCATTTATTTTAGTGTGCAGACATGCAGGGTGTGTTATATACAGACCTTTGAATGTGTATGTATCATTTTGTATAATATGCTTGGATTCTGTGCTTTCCATCTTGTAGAGTCACTGTGACTTCAGTTTCGAAAGGAGCTGATGGTTTACCTGCTTTGTTTTGTCCTTATTCAATAAAGGAACATAATGTTACACATTGTGTTTTTATATTCATATGGAATGTGTATTTGTTTATATGACAGAGTACTAGGGCCACACTGAAGAAAAAGGATAAAGTCATAAATTTATGAGGCTGGTTCTTTCTGCAGAAAAGCTACATATTGTTTTTACAGTTTTGATACTTATGACAATGTGATACTTAATATTCTGGCACATCAGCATGTCTTTGTTTATGAAACCATACTGAAGTACAATTTCACGAAATGCCCCACATCTGTCATTTTAACAACTGTCCTCCTTTAAAACAACTGGTTACAATATTATGACTTGTGTTTTTTTCCCCTCTGTGGCCCTAATATTCTATCATTTTATATATAGCCTTATAGTCTATGGGAAACTGTAAATTATCTAATGATAGCAACATCATCTAAAAATCATTTTTTATCCAAAATCATTGAAATTAATGATCACAAACGTTTAAATAATAACAGTGGGTCTAGTTATATGTGATAACAATGTATAGTGAGCAGTGAAATAACTATTGGTTTCCATTTGTGGTGACTGCTGACTGACATTAGGGATGAGATTAAATAGATCCTGGAATTTAGCCTGGTCTGGAGCAGGCTAGCTCCACAGAATAAATCTCCATGGTAATTTATACCATAACATATCCTCCTGCCCCCTATCCATCTTTAGTGCAACCGGATTACGGATCAATTGAGCCAGGATCACCAAGATATCCTGGCTTAATCCCTTATCCTAGTTTTGTGCAACAGGCCCCTGGTTACAGTGAGAAGCTTCCTCTTGAGTGAACAGCTTGATGAAAACCAGTCAATATTCAGGTTCCTAATAAAGTAGACCTCTTTGTTTACATCACATACACTATTGAGCATTTCACACACATTATTTAGATACTTACTGTTAGCACTAGGAAGATTGAAAACAACAACAACGACAAACACCTGGGGTCTAGACAGCCACAAGCCTGGAACAATCCGCGGTCCCAGCCACAATGGCTAACCGCGTTGCGGGCTGCGTTCAAACCCTCAAGAAACTCCTGCTAGCTTGATAGGCAGCTAGCTAGCAGCAACGCCAAACAGCTTCTCAGACCCGGCCTTGGTCGACAGAATCACTGAATAGATAGTAGCGGTCCCAGCAAATGATGCTAACCGCGCATGGGATCCAAACTCTAGTAACCAAACATTTTCAATAGACTTTCAAAATTTCCCAAAACAACACACTTTCCAAAACACACAAGCCGAGCTCTCCCTTGTTCCGCAACATTTCTATAGGCTATGCAACTGCGTGAGAAAACAGAGCGATAGCCTATATTAAAAAATGGAGGATCCCATCAGCTTTCTATAGGCCAGGCCTATATTTATTTCCCAACTTTTCTAATATTAAGCACATTGCTTCTCTTTACAACAGCCTACTACCTGGCTGGCATGAAAATTAATCACAGGAAAAGCCTCCTCCATTCTCTATTGAAGTGCATAGATTTTCTTTCTTCCGCTGCCCCTGTTTTAAGACAGCTGCATGACAATGGTCCATTCTAAATCAAAACCAATTTCACACATACAGTACCAGTCAAAAGTTTGGACACACCAACTAATTCCAGGGTTTTTCTTTATTTTGACTATTTTCTCCATTGTAGAATAATAAAAGACATCAAAACTATGAAATAACACATATGGAAAAAAAATTGTAACCAAAGTAGTTTGGTTACTAAAACTAATCAGAATATATTTGAGATTCTTCAAAGTAGCCACCCTTTGCCTTTGACAGCTTTGCACACTTTTGGCATTCTCTGTGGATTTGATTAACACTTTTTGGTAGGTGTGTCCAAACTTTTGACTGGTACTTGCAATGATACGCGCTGAGTGTCGGGAAGCAAGTTCAGGGAGTGAGTTTTTTTATAAAATAAACGGAACCAAAGGGAGTTACATGTAAAGGGCAGGTAATCAAGGAGGTGATGGAGTCCAGGTGAGTGTCATAATGCTCTGATGCGCGTAACGATGGTGACGGGTGTGCCATAACAAGCAGCCTGGTGACCTAGAGGCCATAGAGGGAGCACACGTGACAGTACCCCGTACCCAACGTGTGGCTCCAGCTGCAGGTGTGGTGGATAATCGTTTCAAAATATAACACTTACAAGAACTTGTGAATTCAGTATAGGCTTTTAATACAAGTATATCAGAAGCCAAGATGGTCCGCGGAACACACCCTTTCCCAGAGCACTGGCTCTGTATTTATACACACACAGCATATGAGTCCATCCCACATGTAAATTAAGTTACTTCCCTCAGGTCATCTGCCACCATTATCTTTTAGTTCAGGCTTCCTGCTTGTTCACGCCCAATAACGCCTATATCTGCTGTTGATTAAATTATAATGGTGGCAGGACCCTTTCGTGTCCTAAAAATAATATATGTCTATCTTACCCTAAGCACTTATGGCCTTGAATAATATACTTATGTTTGTTCCTCTCTATCTAATCTTTGGTATCCTGCCCTTTCCATAATAGATAATGCACTTAAGTGTCACCTCCTCCTCTTTACTCTAAGCATTTATGCACTTATGGCTTTGGCCATTATACTTATGTCTGTTAACTTCTTGCAACTATAGGGGGTGCTGTTCTGCATTAGCATATTTGGGTCTCCAAATTAAACTGCCTCGTGCTAAATTCTTGATCGTACAATATGCATATTATTGTTATTATTGGATAGAAAACACCTTCTAGTTTCTATAGAAGTTGGAATTTTGTCTCTGAGTGGTACAGAACAATATCTACAGCACTTTTCATGACAGGGGTCATATTTCAGAATTTTTTACCCCTGATCTGGAGTCTGTTTTTAAGGCGACAGTGAATGCTATGAAGAAACCGACACTGCCTACGTCTTCCTCTGGGTGTCTGTACGTCATCACGTTTTGAATGGAGTCTATTGCACAATCCCAGCCCATATAAAACCACAAAACGTGGGACTACCTTTCTCTCTCTCCGCGCGCCACAAGCAAGATAGGCATCGGACCTGCCTCATTCCAAATCGTTGTTTAACTAGTTAGATTTCTCCGGTCATGTTTTCAGTCGTTATAGTTGTTAAAAACATCATAATGTAGTTAATTTGAACCGTTTTATAGCAATTTATATCCGTTTAGTGCGATTTTGAGGAATTTCTTTGTCGTGCCCTTTTTAGCTTTGGAAACGTTTCGGGGTGTCGGTCGTTGGTGGTGGACATTTCGAAGGACAGAGGACATCTATCGACCAAAAGACGTTTATAACATAGAAAGGATACATTGCCCAAGAATATGATGGAAGAACAGCTCAAAGTAAGCAATATTTAATATGATAAATTGTTGTTCTGTCGAAATATTTTAAACGCATATTTCGCCATTTTGTTTGTTATCGCGTCACTTGGCGAACCCTGTATTGAAAAGTAAGGATAATTTTAAAAATGTAAGTCAGCGGTTGCATTAAGAACTAATTTGTCTTTCGATTCCTGTCAACCCTGTATTTTTTAGTCAAGTATATGATTAGCTTTCAATTAAACTAGATCACTCTGATAGATGACGTCAGACATATTGAGGCTTGATTTCCTAGTATTTTTATTGTGTAACCACGGTTTTGTATGGCTAAATATGCACCTTTTCGAACAAACTGTATATGTATGTTGTAAAATGATGTTACAGGAGTGTCATCTGAAGAATTCTGAGAAGGTTAGTGAAAAAATTAATATATTTTGGCGGTGATTACGTTATAGCGCTCTTTGGCTGGAATCGATGCTCTGGTAACGTTTGCACATGTGGTATGCTAACTTATCGATTTATTGTGTTTTCGCTGAAAAACGCTTAGAAAATCTGAAATATGGTCTGAAATCACAAGAACTGGGTCTTTCCATTGCTATGCTTTGTCTATTTTTATGAAATGTTTTATGATGAGTAAATTGGTCATACACGTTGCTCTATCTAGTAATTCTAGTCGATTTGTGATGGTCGGTGCAATTGTAAACTGTGATTTCTACCTGAAATATGCACTTTTTTCTAACAACACCTATCCTATACCATAAATATGTTATCAGACTGTCATCTGAAGAGGTTTTTTATAGGTTATTGGCTATCAATATCTTAGTTTAGCCGAATTGGTGATAGCACCTGAAGGAGTAAGAAACTGATGGAGTTAGAAAAGTGGTGTATTTTGCTAACGTGTTTAGCTAATAGATTTACATATTGTGTCTTCCCTGTAAAACATTTGAAAAATCTGAAATGGTGGCTTTATTCACAAGATCTGTATCTTTCATCTGGTGTCTTGGACTTGTGATTTAATGATATTTAGATGCTACTATCTACTTGTGAAGCTATGCTAGCTATGCTAATCAGTGTGTGGGGGGGGTGGGGGGTGATCCCGGACCCGGGGTAGAGGCTCGTGAAAGGTTAATCTTTGGTTTCCTGTGGCCATTACACTTATGTCTGTTAATCTTTGGTTTCCTGTGGCCATTACACTTATGTCTGTTAATCTTTGGTTTCCTGTCCTCTATAATAGAAAATGCACTTAAGTGTCACCTGCACTTATGCACTTATGGCTTTGGCCATTACACTTATGTCTGTTAATCTTTGGTTTCCTGTCCTTTCCAGAATGGCAAATGCACTCAAGTGTCGCCTTCTCCTCTTGTGGTCTAATGTACACCTGTCTTTGCTCAATATTGTCATATCTGTCTCTATGTGTACCATTTACTCCCACACAGGATGCCGACCAAGATGACGATCAGGAGCGGAGCGGTCACCTCTGCTAAGGTGCAGGAACCTGTCAATCCAGCTGAGGCGCGGGAGCATGGTGACCTAGAGTGCTGGAGAGAGAGCATACGTGACAGCACCCCCTCCCCGACGCGTTCGGCTCCAGCCGCAGGATGCCAACCACAGGGACGATTCCGGATTTCAGGAGCGGACCGGTCACCCCTGCAGATGCGCGAGAACCTGTCGAGTCAGCTGGGGCGCGGGAACCTGACAGATCGGTTGAGGCAGGGGAGCCTGGCGATCCGGCTGAGGCATGAGAACCTGACGAGCCGGTGGAAGCAGGGGAGCTTGGTGATCCGGCAGAGGCATGAAAGCCCGATGAGCTGGCTGAGGCAGGGGAGCCTGGCGATCTGGTTGAGGCATGAGAGCCTGTAGCAGTTCCCGGACCCGACGTCATTACTCTGACACAAACAATTAACTTCTTGTGGCTGCAGGGGCAGTATTGAGTAGCTTGGATGAAAGGTGCACAGAGGTGCCCAGAGTAAACGGCCTGCTCCTCAGTCATAGTTGCTAATATATGCATAGTATTATTAGTATTGGATAGAAAACACTCTGAAGTTTCTAAAACTGTTTGAATGATGTCTGTGAGTATAACAGAACTCATATGGCAAGCAAAAACCTGAGAAAAAATCCAAACATGAAGTGGAAATTATTAGGCTGGTCGATTTTCAACCAAGATCCCATTGAAATCACAGCAGATATGAATGAGTTTTCACTTCCTACGGCTTCCACTAGATGTCAACAGTCTGTAGAACTTTGTCTGATGCCTCTACTGTGAAGGGGGGCTGAATGAGAGAGGAATTAGTCAAGTCTGCCATGACCTGACCATGCTTTCACCATGCGCGTGCACATAAGAGGGAGCTCTGTTCCATCGCTCATCTGAAGTCAATGTAATTCTCCGGTTGGAACGTTATTCAAGATTTATGTTAACAACATTCTAAAGATTGATTCAATACATCGTTTGACATGTTTCTACTGACTATTACTGAACTTTTGGACATTTCGTCAGCTTTTATGGAACGCGCTCTGTGACTTTGGAATTGCTTACCAAACGCGCTAACAAAAGTAGCTAATTGGACATAAATAACGGACATTATCGAACAAATCAAACATTTATTGTGGACCTGGGACTCCTGGGAGTGCATTCTGATGAAGATCATCAAAGGTAAGGAAACATTTATCATGTAATTTCTGGTTTCTGTTGACTCCAACATGGCGGCTAATTTGGCTATTGTTCTGAGCGCCGTCTCAGATTATTGCATGGTTTGCTTTTTCCGTAAAGTTTTTTTAAAATCTGACACAGCGGTTGCATTAAGGAGAGGTATGTGTATAATTTGTATTATCATCTACATTTATGATGAGTATTTCTGTTGAAACGATGTGGCTATGCAAAATCACTAGATGTTTTTGGAACTAGTGAATATAACGCGCCAATGTAAACTCAGATTGTTTTATATAAATATGAACTTTATCAAACAAAACATACATGTATTGTATAACATGAAGTCCTATGAGTGTCATCTGATGAAGATCATCAAAGGTTAGTGATTCATTTTATCTCTTTGTGCTTTTTGTGACTCCTATCTTTGGCTGGAAATATGGCTGTGCTTATTGTGGTTTGGTGTGACCTAACGTAATCGTTTGTGATGCTTTCGCTGAAAAGCATATTTGAAATCAGACACTTTGGTGGGATTAACAACAAGACTACCTTTAAAATGGTATAAGACACATGTATGTCTGAGGAATTTTAATTATGAGATTTCTGTTTTTTGAATTTGGCGCCCTGCACTTTCACTGGCTGTTGTCATATCGATCCCGTTACCGGGATTGCAGCCCTAAGAAGTTTTAAATACATTTTTAAAAACACTCCTGTAATGGCAGTCTTCCTCCTCTTTGTCTGAAGAGCAGGTGTAGCAGGGATCGGACCAAGACGCAGCGTAGCTCGTGTTCAACATGTTTTAATAAACAAGACGAAAACGTGAACACTTACAAAATACAAAAATAACAAACGAAACAGTCCTCTCTGGTAAAACGAACACAAAGACAGGAAACAACCACCCACAAAATCCCAACACAAAACACCTAAATATGATTCCCAATCAGAGACAACACAAAACACCTGCCTCTGATTGAGAACCATATTAGGCCAAACATAGAAACAGACAAACTAGACACACAACATAGAATGCCCACCCAGCTCACGTCCTGACCAACACTAAAACAAGTAAAACACACAAGAACTATGGTCAGAACATGACAGTACCCCCCTCCTGAGGTGCGGACTCCGAACGCACCACCTAAAACTCTAGGGGAGGGTCTGGGTGGGCATCTGTCCGCAGTGGCGGCTCCGGCGCTGGACGAGGATCCCACTCCACCATTGTCTTTGTCCCCCTCCTTAGCGTCCTTTGAGTGGCGACCCTCGCCGCCGACGTTGGCCTAGGAACCTTCACCAAGGTCCCCACTAGACTGAGGAAACTCCTCCGGACTGAGGGACAGCTCATGACAGAGAGGTAGCTTATGACAGAGAGGTAGCTTATGACAGAGAGGTAGCTTAAGACAGAGAGGTAGCTTAAGACAGAGAGATAGCTCAGGACAGAGGGGCAGCTCCGGACAGAGAGACAGCTCCGGACTGAAGGGCAGCTCCGGACTGAATGGCAGCTCCGGACTGAATGGCAGCTCCGCTCCGGACTGAATGGCAGCTCCGGACTGGAGGGCAGCTCATGACTGGAGTGCAGCTCATGACTGGAGGGCAGCTCATGACTGGAGGGCAGCTCATGACTGGAGGGCAGCTCATGACTGGCGGGCAGCTCATGACTGGCGGGCAGCTCATGACTGGCGGGCGACTCTGGCAGCTCCTGACTGGCGGGCGGCTCATGACTGGCGGGCGACTCTGGCAGCTCCTGACTGGCGGGCGGCTCTATCAGCTCCTGACTGGCGGACGGCTCTAGCAGCTCCTGACTGGCTGGCGGCTCTGGCAGCTCCTGACTGGCGGGCGGCTCTGGCGGCTCCTGACTGGCGGGCGGCTCTGGCGGCTCCTGACTGACGGACGGCTCTAGCGGCTCCTGACTGACGGACGGCTCTAACGGCTCGGGACAGACGGGCGGCTCTGACGGCTCTGGACAGACGGGCGGCTCTGACGGCTCGGGACAGGCAGGCAGCTCAGATGGCGCTGGGCAGGCAGGCAGCTCAGATGGCGCTGGGCAGGCAGGCAGCTCAGATGGCGCTGGGCAGGCAGGCAGCTCAGATGGCGCTGGGCGGGCGGGCAGCTCAGATGGTGCTGGGCAGACGGGCAGCTCAGATGGCGCTGGGCAGACGGGCAGCTCAGACGGCGCTGGATAGACGGGCAGCTCAGATGGCGCTGGGCAGGCAGGCAGCTCAGATAGCGCTGGGCAGACGGGCAGCTCAGACGGCGCTGGACAGACGGGCAGCTCAGATGGCGCTGGACAGACAGGCAGCTCAGATGGCGCTGGACAGACAGGCAGCTCAGATGGCGCTGGGCAGGCGGCCGACTCTGACCTGCCCAAGAAGACTCGAGGCTGTAATCGCTGCCAAAGGTGCTTCAATAAAGTAGTGAGTAAAGGGTCTGAATGCTTATGTAAATGTGATATATTTTTTATTTTCATAAATTAGCAAACATTTCTAAAAACTTGTTTTTGCTTTGTCATTGTGGGGTACTGTGTGTAAATTGACGAGGCGGGGAAATAATTTAATCAATTTTAAAACAAGGCTGTAACCTAACAAAATCTGGAAAAAGTCAAGGGGTCTGAATACTTTCCGAAGGCACTGTATATCACACTGTACCACAATAAACAAAGTTCAAATGCAGAGACTCCGAGACCATTGATTGAGTGCTTTTGAAGTGACAGGTTGGCACGAAATCTGTTGCCTATCTCCGCTGCGCTGTATCAGCACAATGGACAGCGCTCTACACACTTTTGGTAATGATTATAGGCTACAACACAGATGCTGTAAATCACCTATTACAAACAGTGTATGTGAATGCAGCCGTAACTTCAGGAAGCTGCTGAGGGGAAAATGACTAATTATAATGGCCGGAGCAGAGCAAATGGAATGGCATCAAACACCTGGAAACCATGTGTTTGATGTATTTGACGTAATTCCACCCATTCCACTCCAGTCAATACCACAAGCCCGTTCTCCCCAGTACCCAGTACCACGTAGGCCTAGTAAGCAAATGTTTTTATCGGTGACACAATCTGTATTTAGGCTAGTTACATTAACAGTAAACAAATACATTAAAGAAAAGGCGAATGGCGATTCAAATAACCAAAACAGCCTACAGCCTACTACAGTGAGATGCAGCTGTCTTGCCAAAAAAGTAAGCCTGTAGGCCCGCTTCAAACATGAAAAATCATGCCACTCATGAGTACAGCAACATTGTGATATGGCACAATACACTTCTGTGGATCAAATTCAACCTACGTAATTAATTAAGCAATGCCAGCCTACCATAAGCACGTTTCGAATACGTACAGTTCCATTTATAACCACAAAAACGAATAGGCTTCCAAGAAAACCATAATAGATGGTATCTATTTCTATGATGAAACATACCGACATGTCACTATACCCAGGGGTGTCATTTGGGTTCTTGCATTGTAATTATTTTGAATTCTGCTTATATCACACTATACCACAATACACATAAAAGTTCAAATGCTGAGACCATTGACTGTTTTTGACCAAGAAGTGACAGGTTGGCGTGAAATCTCCATTGCGCTCTATCAGCACCATGGACAG
This sequence comes from Salvelinus alpinus, assembly GCF_045679555.1. Classification (NCBI taxonomy): domain Eukaryota; kingdom Metazoa; phylum Chordata; class Actinopteri; order Salmoniformes; family Salmonidae; genus Salvelinus; species Salvelinus alpinus. Next base: position 51,424,005 of record NC_092104.1, on the reverse strand, counting down.
TGCCCTACACAGTAAAGCAAAGACGTTTTAAACATAGGCTGGCTAGAGAAGTTATTTTGCCATTCCATACCCTAGGTTTTATTGAAATGACGCCACTGGCTATACCACCAAGATTTAGAGGAAAACCAACCAGCTAGATTGTTTCTTACCTTTTCAGAAGAGTTGCAGCCTCCTTGATGCTCTGTGGAACTTCCTGAGTTCCAGATTTCCCTCAAATGCCAATTGGATTAGTTGAGCATGCTTCTTCTGTGCTGACTGAACACGTTTGTCAAAGTGGAAAATGAGTTCTCGCATGTAGCTGTGGACGCCCCAAAAGTCAATACATGTTTCAGTGCCGTAAGCATGGTCGGCATAGCGGAGAGAGGCCCAGAGAATTGTTGCAGGATATCAAGTGGGGTCCATTTGTCCTCATTGGAGCTGGCGATTTCAGTCTGCAAAAACTGGCAAGCAACACTAAACTCAGCTAGCACCAAATCTGTTTGCTTCGATCCAGCACTGGTTTCACCTTTTTCACATCTAGAAAGTCATGGCTCTCTGGGTCAAGGGGCACACAGGGTTTCCACCAATTGGGTGTTGTGTTCTGACAATTCACCAATGACAGCATCAAACGTGTTGAAGTACAGTCTTTTACACAGTCTCTTCCCCTCTTTCCTGCTGGCCTACTGTACTGTCCACCACGTATTGCTGGAGATTTTACTTAGATAACGTTGTAGTTTGCTTGGAGCTGGTGGTGCCACTGCACTGTGCCTCAGCTTCTCAACGCACTCCAACGCAATGCGGACCACTTTGACTCCAGTGTAAAGATTGGTTGCTTTTGCCTGGAGTCATTTGTTTGGAGGATCGAGAAGACTGAGGATTCTGTGTACCATGGTGGCTGTAACAAAGCCTGGGTCAGTCACTGCCTTCAGCGGCCCTGTAGCCTCGAGTGACTCTACTTCTGTGTTGTACGAACACGTGCATTCGATGTCAGAGAGGAACTTCACAATGCTGTCACAACTTTTAACAACCACTGACACAGTAGCCAGGTGTCCCCTTCTCCTTAGACTATGTTTGGGTACTTTGGCAAAGCCAATTTCTGATACCCATTGTGGCAGCTTAGCTGGTTTGTGCTAGCTAAATAGGTGAAGGCTAATAACACCAACGCTTTGATAGCTAAGCTAAGCTAACTAAACTCTATAGTGATGGGGCGTGAGGCAGAGTTGAGTGAAGCAGCTTCAACTATAAACTTGACCCCGCCCTTATAAATAATATAATTTTACAGGCAGAGGCGTATCACGTTATTATTCACTTAGCCTACCAAAGATGAGAAGCGTTTTTTCCCGCCTTTATGGAAACCTTACAGAGTCATACCTTTACTCCCGAGTGGCGCAGCGGTCTAAGGCACTGCATCTCAGTGCTTGAGGTGTCCCTACAGACCCTGATTTGATCCCAGGCTGTGTCACAACCGGCCATGATCGGAAGTCCCATAGGATGGCGCACAATTGGCCCAGTGTCGTCTGGGTTTGGCTGGGGTAGGCCGTCATTGTAAAACAAGAATTTGTTCTTAACTGACTAAATAAATAAATAAATACCTAACTGCCACTGGGGCTTTCCATAGCCCTCCTAATGTACTGTCCACCATTGTGCTGATGCAGAGATACAAATTTCACACCAACCTGTCACTCAATCATTTGAACTTGTTTGCTATTTTTATATAGGAACGTGAAACTAAAACTGAGTGGGCACAAGTTTCAAATGAAGGGCTAAGCCCTTCTTGGAGCTGGGCCTGAGGTGAACATAATCTCTAACTTGAGGTGTGTGGCTGAGCCCTGGAGTGTGTCCAAGCGCCCTGATTGTTTGAATGAACAGAGTTGTGAAGGGTGATTGACAGGGCCAGTCCTGTTAAGAGGGATGGCTTCTTTTTTTTTTTACAACAAACAAATGTTGGCCAGAGCTACAGATGGCTATATCTGTCTGCTAGTACAGGACTGGTAAAGGGCCAGTCTACTACTTTGGTGAGTGTTTTTTTTATACAGATTTTTCAGGGGGTGCTGCAGCACCATCAAAACCCCTACTTCCTGTTGCTATGAATGTGTGGTCAAAGTATGTGTTTAGTAGCCGAGGTATGTAGCTGTAGGTAGATTTGAAGAATAATCTGACCCTGGTATCAGTTGTTAGTCAAATTCCCTTTGGGCCTTAGGTAGGCCTATGGTAAGTGACACCACAAGGGATCACATGGTTTATTCAAATGATAGTCTGGTGGGGGTTACAAAAATCTGACAAACATTGACAAGTATTTGTAAGCGAAGTGATATTGACAAATTTAACAGTAACAAGACTGGAGTGTGTGTGTGTGGGGGGGGGGGGGGGGTCATAACTAGAATTGCTACAGCTTTTGTCCAATTAGCAGTTTAGGATAATTATGTTAAGGTTAGGAAAGGGGTTAGGGTTAGCTAAAGTGCAAAAATAATTCGACGTTAATTTGACAAAAGCTTCTAGCTATGACCTTGGCTGCGTTCCGTAATTGTTCACGTTCTGGAACGTTTTATTGAACGGAAACGGTGCTGTAACGAACGACCAGTTGCAAAACGGGGAGGGATTGGGCAACGCTGTCAGCGTGGCAGCTGCCCTTTAAATGTCACTCATTGCTTCAAGCCACACCCAGCAAACGTACGTCAAATCCTGTTCAAGAACGTTTTGGGGAAACGTGTCGTACAGTACAAACCGTTTCGCAAGGTAGCAAACGTTCAAGCAAACTGAACGCACCTCCTGTTATAGCGCTTCCTCCGATAATTCTCACCAATGGTAGAAGAACGGAGGCGGGCCCATTTCATGTTAGCCAATGGGGTGATTCGTTGATGCTACGTCTCCTAGTAGCTACTTTCATCCGGATGAGGGATCTAAAGTGAGTAGCTTGAATTAACCACAATATTGAACTAAAATAGCATGCTATTCAACAATGACTTAAAATATGTGTACAATAAATTATTGTAATTGTTCATTGTAAACCTAGTTTATCTTGCCAACTCAAATTCTAATAAAAACAGATTGCAAATGAATCGGCCATGTCAGCTAGCTATCTAAATTAGCGTATCAAGCTAGTCAATTGTGAATTCCGCTTTTGGTCTGTAGACCATTCCATTTCAGTCATATGTTGTTAGTTCACATGTCAATGTATACGTTTTTCTTATTTAGATATTTGTTTGAAGTGATCTAGAAATAGTATTGGTTTGCAGGTTCACAGCTATATCAGATTACCACTCTTCCACCAGCCACGATGTACAGCTATCATGGTACCATCAGAGTGTTGGTGCAGGTTATTTGGGCCCACCTGCTCTGTGGTTGGACGTTTGGCTCCGAGCTTACGTTTGAGCTTCCAGATAACGCAAAACAGTGTTTCTATGAAGATATTACCATTGGCACCAAGTGTACACTTGAGTTCCAGGTAAGTTGATTGAGGCCCTCACATTATGACATGGAGTTATGGGAATAACTATAGCTAAATTGCTAGGCTGTATTTTAAACAAAGTATTTTCTCTCTAGGTTGTCACTGGCGGGCATTACGATGTTGACTGTCGTCTAGAGGATGCAGATGGTACTGTTCTTTACAAAGAAATGAAGAAGCAGTATGACAGCTTTACATTCACGGCTGCCAAGAACGGAACATATAAATTCTGCTTCAGCAATGAGTTTTCAACCTTCACGCATAAGACCGTCTACTTCGATTTCCAAGTTGGAGAGGATCCCCCACTTTTCCCCAATGAGAACAGGGTCACTGCTTTAACCCAGGTAGGTCTGTTGTTGATGACTATTGCTGAGAGGTGTTTTTCTGTGCAATATTCAATATGGCAGTTCAATCAAAACAATCTGTTTATTCTCTACAACAGAATTAAATGCTATTGGATTTCAGTTTTCCCCATTTGGCAGAAACATAATGGAAAGAACTGTGTGCATAGGCATAGATTTCTGGTTATTTGCAGTGCTTGCATGTCAAACCATACAGGGATCTTGTATGCCTTTTTTAAGCCTGTAAATACCTGTTTCAGATGGAGTCTGCCTGCGTGTCCATTCATGAGGCCCTGAAATCGGTCATTGACTATCAGACACATTTCCGTCTGCGGGAGGCTCAGGGACGCAGCCGTGCCGAGGACCTTAACACAAGAGTGGCTTTCTGGTCCATTGGGGAGGCCTTCATTTTGCTGGTAGTCAGCATCAGCCAGGTGGTCTTGCTGAGAAGCTTCTTTTCTGACAGGAAGACCACCACCACGCGTGTTGGATCCTAACATCCCACAGCATCTCATCCCGGTCACCTCCACAAGGGACTTCAGATCCAACGCCACCAACAACAGTTCATGGCAGAATGTTTTTTATAGATGCCATTCATAGAATTAGATATAAGGTACGTTCAGGCTTTGAAGTTACTTTTAAAAACCCACTGGATTATCTAAATAAAATCTAGCAAATAATGTTGGAAATGCAACAACGTATTTATCATGTGGGTGCATATTGTCATTGTTTTTTACAACACTGTTTACCAGAATAATGTGAACAAACTGGTAGCCCGTCTTGCAGTACTAATTTGACACCTACTTGATACATTAAATCGTAGTTGCAGAATTTAATTTGTGCACAGTTCTCGCTTCCTTAGTAATGACAATTCAAACTTGGTTGTTAGATTCAAGTTGTGATATCAAACAAATCAAAAGTACTCTGTCTGTTGTAAACAATTGGTTTGTTTTTAATGTGAGATTCCACTCAACAGGCTTGTGGCAAGCAGAGGTTGTTTTGGGTGGATGGATCTTGACTAGGAGTTTAACTATCTCTTTATTGTAACTGGTGTTTTGTTTTGGTTTATATGGTTAAAACATAAATATGAAGCTGGTGTAAGCACAAAATTATTTAATTTATTTCATATTAGGCATGTGTGTGGTCATATGTTTGCGTACTGTTCATGATTGTTTCTGCACAGTCATCAGCTTGTTGGTAGTCCAAGGAATTGTTTCCTTATTTGCATAGCTTAATAAACATTCTGGTAAACCCATTGTCAGACCTTCAATATTCAATCAATGAATAAACTGAGCCACATAAATAGATAGCATTTACAGGCAACTACCAATATAAAGGAGACAAGTGTCTTAATAGAGCATTGGGCCACCACAAGCTAGAACAGCTTCAATGCACCGTGGCAGATTCTACAAGTGTCTGGAACCTTATTGGAGGGATGCGACAACATTCTTCCATGAGAAATTCCATAATTTAGTGTTTTGTTGGTGGTGGAAATGCTTCCTCAGATGCCGCTCCAGAATCTCCCACAAGTGTTCAATTGGGTGACAGACGGCCATGGCATATGTTTTTCATGCTCATCAAACCATTCAGTGCCCTGTGGATGGGTACACTGTCATCCTATGGGGCAAAATAATGGTCTGCCCAGCATTTTTTAAGATGACCCTAAGCATGATGGGATGTTAATTGCTTAATTAACTCAAGAACCACACCTGTGTGGAAGTGCCTGCTTTCAATATACTTTGTATCCCTCATTTACTCGTGTTTCCATTAATTTTGACAATTACCTCTATATTGTGATGCAGAATATTATATATCAGTATCAGCAGGAATAGCTGATACATTAAAATCCACTCACTGCTCAGGTTGCTAATGATCAACAAGTATTTAATTTTGTTCTTTACAAAGGACACAGCTTGTGGGCCATGTACACTTGTGAACATCATGAAAGGTGCGGTTGTATACAACACCGAGAAATGTGTAATGAAACATTTTATGATTACATTGTCATGTGATGATTTCAAGAACTGCAGAAAGTATTAAACTTTTTCTCAAATTAATCTTGATTCTATATACACACTCGGTGCTTGTTTATCAAATAATTGATCACAGAAAAAAAAACATCCTCTGTACATTGTTCACTCAACCTCCAGGAGGTGGTAGTAGCCAACAAAATATATGCAATGCAATCACCATCTGCCTGTAAGGATATGCAAATATGTTATTATTAGTTTAATACAGTTTTATGCGCAGATGCCAACTTTATTCACTACAAACCCCAAAAACTGTAATGACATCTTGCTCATCTCCTAAACTGATGGAGTTGGGTATTTGCCTTTAACTGCTATTGCGTAAGCGAATACAAGCTATGTGATTGGATGGTTTCCTTTTCAATAAATAGTAAATGAAAAAAAACGCATTGTTTTCGAATTGACAGCAGTGTACTCTGGGAAATGAGGGGACTCGATTCATCTGTCCGTGTAGGCGTATTGTGCACTGGGTTACAGTTGATTACATTTGTTTTGGAACCGGGCTGCCTCCGGGCGTGAGCCACAGGTGCCCCGTTCAAAGCCAAACGGCGAGATCTGCTCAAAACAAATGTGACGTAACCAAGCACTTGGAGTAATGAGTAGGATTCTGAGTTTTCACATGCAAAAGTGATTTATTTAATATACGTTTAATATGTTTAATATATATATGTTTAATATACCTTCACAATGAAAAGTAGTTTGAAAATGCAAACATATTGTAATGAAACAGGCAGGGAGCTGGTCTCGAATCCTCGACTTTGTAGCCCGAAGTCCAGCGCGCTATCGACTGTGCCGCAAAAGCATGCACCCACGGCATAGCCGATATCCGCGCTTATAAACCAAGGGTCGTTACAATATTTCATGAAAAATATGTATGTTTCAGGGCGATGCACTAGGCTGCCTAATTGTTGACAACCGAGCGGTGCAGATTACTTTTCGATTTGAAATAGTGCTCCTCCCTCGCCGTTTTTGCCCGTTTATGTCACGTGTCCCACACCCCAGCATAATCGAATCCGCCCATTGAGTCGTGATGATCTAACCAGTGGTGGGTGGACAAATTTGCCCGCCCCCCGCCAAGAACATTATAGAAAAATAGCCATACTAGCTAGATTTTCTTGTGTTATTCCCTCTGGGATCGATTTAACGGGCGGGAAAAATTTACAACACAACAAGCTGATCAACGAAGAAAAAGAACGCATCTCAAACGACTTCGGCTGCTGGACAATGTTGGCTAGCTAGCGTAGCTGTACATTAAATACCAAGCGGGGTGGATGTTCTGGCCTCACCGTATTTCTTGATATTTACACTGGATAAAACATCTAGATATACGTCGACTTACACATGGTTCTGTGGGGAAATGACATGCAGAATTAAGGCTAACCCCCCCCCAAAAAACTGCTTGATGAAATTGAAAAGGACGTCGGACAGCGTAGACTGAACACGCCTAACTGGGGCGTATTCATTACGCCGATTCTTTTGCAAAACGTTTCTCAGACGGAAGCGAACGGGACGAAACAGGGAGGGATCTATCTGCATTTGTCCAATAGAAACTCGTTTTAGTTGCAAAACGTAATGTTTTTCAACTGTTTTGCTAATGATTACACCCCTAGGATGTATTCATTACGCAAACTTTTTACCGTTTAACAACCAAACGGAACAGGGCGGGACCTACCTGAATGTGCCCAGTAAACTATCGTTTCCCGTTTGGAGTTATCGGGTTCGCAACAGATTTTGCGTAATGATTACACCCATGGTATTTGGTTGAACAGTGCCGTAGCTAGCTACCCAGACAATTTTATTAAGTTAGCTATATTTCCGTCGCCAACAAACTTTCAATCGAGGAGAGGGGAAAGCAGAACATGCCAATGTTAATATATACGTTTTCCAGTCGCTAGCTGGCTGATTTCTGCCTCCCATTTGGCTAATTTAGCAATACGTAGTTAGCTAGTCACCTAGTATCGAGTGCCAAACTATTCAAGGCTAGCTAGCGCCACAAACAAAGGCTTCTGCTCAACACCTGCCACATACTTGTATCAAGACGCTCGTGTCTTAATCAACTGTGTCCGTGAACAAAGCTGCATAAATGGATTTACAAACGGCGGTGTTCAATGCAGCCAGAGATGGCAAGCTACGGTTGCTTCAGAAACTTTTGGAGAACAAAACTGGCGTAGAGGTTACCAAATTAATGGCAGAGAAAACCAACGGTGCGACCTCTTTGCTTATGGCTGCAAGATACGGACACCTGGATTTAGTGGAATATCTTTTGGAGTGTTGCTGCGCACCCGTTGAGGTTGGGGGGTCAGTGAATTTTGATGGAGAGACTATCGAAGGTGCCCCCCCTCTATGGGCTGCCTCAGCAGCAGGACACCTGAAAGTAGTGCAATCTTTACTTGGCCACGGTGCCTCTGTGAACAATACAACACTCACCAATTCCACCCCCCTGAGAGCAGCTTGCTTCGATGGGCATCTGGACATTGTCAAATACCTGGTAGAGCACAAGGCAGACCTGGAAGTAGCAAACAGACATGGTCACACATGCCTCATGATCTCGTGTTACAAAGGACACAAGGAAATTGCCCAGTATCTATTGGAGAAAGACGCTGATGTTAACAGGAAAAGTGTTAAAGGTGAGGTCACGCATTCAAACGTTTATTTCGCTTTATTTTATATCCCTGGGTCTACCTGAGCAACGAGATAAGGCCTAGTACCTGGCAGGTGCATTGCTCTGTTATGTCATGACAGATAGTAACCAATATGATGAAACATTCAGTAAATTGCTGTTAAATGCAGATCACAGTTGTCTGATACAATTTGCCAAACCTGTGTATGTTTTTTCAGACAGTCTTGAGGTAAATCCTCCATTTGGACATCTAATCAGGTCAACTAACAAGCTGGAGTAATTTGTGTTTAAACCAATTAGGGGACGTGATGCCACCAGGCCTGTTATAAATGTAAGCCTTGCAATAGCCCACTCACAAGATCTGTCCCAATCCATGAGAATTTTACCCCCTTGGCAGGTGCTTAGATTGGCACATTGCTTACATCACCCTGGTCTACTCCTAGAGGGAAAGGGTTACAGGCAAGCATGTGGGAAGACATTTGCTTACCAAGTTATTTGACAAACATATTTAGTTATGAAATGTAGCAAATGTAACCTTTTTTGTCTCTTCACTTAAACATCTACTTTCAATGAATTTGAATATACATTTGAATATATATTTATTTATTGCTAGAATGTCTGCAAAAATGGTTTCCAGTTTGCAAAACATGTATTAGTATTTCTTTCTTCACAGGTAACACAGCATTACATGACTGTGCTGAATCTGGTAGCTTGGAGATAATGAAGATGCTGCTAAAATATGGTGCCACCATGGAGAGGGATGGTTATGGAATGACCCCACTGCTGTCTGCTAGTGTGACTGGCCACACTAACATTGTTGACTATCTGACACAACACCAGCAAACAAACCACATGGAGAGGATAAATGCCCTCGAACTGCTTGGTGCTACTTTTGTGGACAAAAAGCGGGATCTTCTTGGGGCATTAAAGTACTGGAAGAGGGCCATGGACCTGAGATACAGTGACAGCAAAACATTTCTTAACAAAGCAGAGCCAAAGCAGTTGATCATGGCCTATGACTATGCCAGGGAAGTAAGTAATGGGGAGGAGCTAGACAGCCTGATCTCAGACCCAGATGAGATGAGGATGCAGGCCCTGCTCATTAGAGAGCGCATCCTGGGCCCCTCCCACCCCGACACCTCTTACTACATCCGCTACCGGGGAGCTGTATACGCTGACTCTGGGAATTTTGAGCGCTGCATTAACCTTTGGAAGTATGCCCTTGACATGCAGCAGAGCAACTTGGACCCCCTCAGCCCCATGACAGCCAGCAGCCTGCTGTCCTTCGCTGAGCTATTCTCCTTCATGCTCCAGGACCGTGCTAAAGGCCTTCTGGGCACCTTGGTCTCCTTCAACGACCTCATGGGCATCCTCAGTAAGAGCGTGCTGGAGATTGAACGTGCGGTGAAACAAACCCAGCCTGACCTGGCTCAGCTCAGCAAGGCCCTCTCCATCATCCTGCATCTCATCTGCCTGCTGGAGAAGGTCCCCTGTACCGTGGAGCAGGACCATTTCAAGAAGGAGACCATCTACAGGTTCCTCAAGCTGCAGCCCTGCGGGAAGAATGGCTACAGCCCGCTCCACCTGGCCGTGGACAGGAACACCACCTGCGTGGGCCGCTATCCTGTCTGTAAGTTCCCCTCTTTCCAGGTCACCTCTATCCTACTGGAGTGTGGGGCGGACGTCAACAGCCGCGACGAGGACAACAACAGCCCCCTGCATGTGGCCGCCTCCAACAACCACCCGGACATCATGAACCTGCTGATCGCCTGCGGAACTCACTTTGACAGCACCAACTCCCTGAAGCAGACGGCCTGCGACCTGCTGGACGAGAAGGAGATGGCCAAGAACCTGATCCAGCCCATCAACCACACCACCCTGCAGTGTCTGGCTGCGCGGGCTATCATCAAGCACAGCCTCTGCTACAGAGGCAACATCCCAGAGAAACTAGAGGCCTTTGTGCTTCTCCACAGATAATGACTATTAAAGACATGTGTGCCACCATTCTCCTCACCCCATGTGCACTCAATAATGAACATTGTGTGAACTTTCCTTCCCCCCCCCCCCCCCCCCTGCGAAGCCAGAATTAAAAAGCAACTGCCCCTAAAAAGCAACTTTATGTTTTGAAAACAACCTATGTGGCATCGATATGAGTCGAACATTTATTGTAGTGTCAAAATTGACTACAAAGTGTAAATAGGATAATTTTGGTCAACGTCTGTCTCGTCCAAAACTGAGATTTGCGAGATGATAGGAAAAAATGGTATGTCACGGAATGAGGAGTACCCTAACATTTTTTTCCTCGGGTTGGGTTTATTTCAATCCTGCCCACAGTTGGCAGCAACCAAGTAATCATCAATTTGGAGCAGAGCTGCACGCAACCATAGTAATTCCCATGGCCAATTTGGTTTGACATTAGATATTTCTATGGGGCTAGTTAGGGACCATCAGCAAATTACACAATGTACATAGCTGAAAAAATAGGGCAAATCAGGAAGTGCAGCCCCCATTTATAGCTCTGTGGCAAACTGATGGAGATTTTTGAAATATGCGCATGCACAATATTTTTAGCTTACTAATTTCTACATTTTCCATGCTATTTATTAAGATATCATTGAGAGATTTCTCCATGCCCCCATCTCTTTGTTTCTTTCTATCTATGCAAAGATGGTGGAATGCTGGGACTTTTTTTCCATTACTATGTTGCCAATATATGGACTCTTAACTTTAATCATACATTCATTATGCTCTCATTCAATTGTTATGTTGTCATGGTTTTGTATCGGCGTAGTTGAGTGTAATGGAATTAACTAATTTCTCTATCAAAACCATGAAGCTTTATGAAGTGGTAATGTTTGCAAATACCATAAGTGCTTTATTCCTCCTATGCACAGGCTATGATATGCGACTGTTCTGTTTTAGCACTTGTCTGTGCAATATTTTGCATTATATGTGGTGACTGCCTGTTCCTTTGTTTCCATAATTTGTTACACTAAGCAAAGAGGGATGTGACAATTGCTGAATGCTGTTTGATTGGTAGTGTTGCGTGGTTTCAGGTGTTAACTGTAAAAGGTAATTGTGTGCAGATTTTGAGTAGGAGTGTATGCAACCCTTATGCTTCATGTTATTGACCTTTGAACCTGATTTGTTCTATGGTGAGCTGAGCACAAAAACAATAGACATAGGTTAGTTGGATACTAGTATGGCCGTGCATGTAGTTTGAGGTTACAGGAAATTCATTGACATCTGAGCTTTGTACGGCATATCAATTATCGTATAAGCTCTTCAGAGCTCTGACTAACCCAAACGTGAAACCTTTATATTTGTCCAATTGTATTCTAATTGAAAAGAGGGGAGGCCTTGTACAGTGGGGCTGAGCTTTGTGAAATAACCTTGCACATTAGCTTTATTCATGTGGTTAAAGGGCTTTTCATATTTTTAGAAATACATTTCGCTAAGGACCGAACCATACAAATGTACAGTTCCACCAGGGAACTTGCTTTAATTCTGCACTTTATTACAACAGACTTTAAGACTTCATATGACAAAGTGACATATCAAGTTAATATTTTAAGAACCAATTTGACAATAAACCCGTATTGCACTTGTCCTCATTGCCCCAGTGTTATGATTCAGCCCCAGATAGCTATGCAACAGGATGGAACTTTTGTAGTGACTTCCCTGCACACACCTAATTTTCTTTACCCAGCACGTTAAAGATATTGCACAGTTACTGGATGTTCCTTTGATGAGTCATGGTGAGTAATGCATGTAGGGTGTTACTATATGACCACAGTAGGCCTGTGTAGCTGGCCTTGGTTGGTTATGTTATTGTATTTCTCACTGTTCAACTCTTTGTGTAAAACATGGGTTAAGTGTCAACTTGGGGTTCTTTGTCATATGTTTGATCTCTTCAACTTTTCTCAACTCTGCTGAACAGTAGGCTAACTCGTCTCTGGAATATTCTCAAGTGCTAATTTAAAACTGAAACAAGGTTGTTTTCTACGTCTGGTTGATTGCGCATGTTCATACTTGCAGGAGCTGTAGTCTGTCAAGCATGGAAGTAAATCAAATTGTATTTGTCACATGCGCTGAATACAACAGGTGAAATGCTTACTTACAAGCCCTTAACCAACAATGCAGGTAAGAAAAAAATAAGTGTTAAGTAAAAAATAACAGTTACAAATAATTAAAGAGCAGCAGTAAAATAACAATAGCGAGGCTTTATACAGGGTACCAGTACAGAGTCAATGTGCGGGGTCACCGGTTAGTTGAGGTAATATGTACAGTACCGTTCAAAAGTTATGGGTCACTTCGAAATGTCCTAGTTTTTGAAAGAAAATCCAAATAAAATTGTCCA